>NW_016161526.1:0-11111 GCF_001687245.7 Rhagoletis zephyria
TGCCTGTTACAAACAACCGTTATGTGAACAAAGTTATAATACCCTTGTAAACAAGTGCGCTCGGGTATAAAAAAAGGATTTCGATACCTATTAAGTAAATTCCCTACTCAAGAATTTAGGCGGCAACCCTATTCCGAAATACGCTGGAATGAATGTTACGTATCTTGAGCATACATACATATATGTACTGTGTATACATAAAAAAAATTTTGATTGAAATTAACAAAATACAAATTTGTATTTCATAGAAACGTGTCAACCCTGAAAGAAAATATTTTATGACAAAAGCTCTCAACTATACCTTTCATTTGATATCCATATTGCGATGTTTTAGATAAATTGTGTAGAATCGAAACCAAGTGGCAACCTTACACCATTATCCTAACACACGATATTTTCTATATAGGGAAAGCATTGTTTTATAACCTTCTCCTGGTACCCATAGATAGTAATATTTTACCTTTTTTTCTAAACAAAAATTAAATAAATATGCGGTTAAAAATAGGTGGCAACCCTATTAAAATTATTTTTGAATTTGGGATCTTCCCTCAAAATATCATTCATAATTTTTTTTTGGGTACAGCAAAGAGTTTTTAAATAAGTATTCTCGCCACAAGAAGCTGAGATATTGATTAGCCGAAAGCGAACGAAAAATATATCGAACACTATTTATACTCTAGTACTCTTCACCCACTTACTGCAGAGCAGCAACACAACAGTGCTGAAAAATATCTATCAACTTGTCAACTATGCATTAATAACTGCACTTAAATACAGTGCTTAAAAGGGCTAAGTACTTAATTACATTTCTACGCCAAAGCGAAAATACTTAGGTGAAGGCTTGAAAACACATTCACTTAAACATAGCGCACTGAAATCAATAAAGCTGTGATGCCTAGGGGCTAAGTGGCCAGCCGTGTTGCGACTCAATTCTTTCACTCCAACGCAGTGTTTATAAAATTAGTCCCCTTTTTATGGCCCTTTTTTATGCCCGCTATGCTCTACTGTTGTCTTCAGTTTGTGCATAAGAAATTCGCTCAAGAAAAATTACTTTTAAACAACCTTACTTAGTATGTATTTAGTCCTAGTTGCGTATACGCCGTGTTGTGCCACGCTCGGAGCTTCGCAGTGTCGAGCACAGTGAGTAAGATGAACAAAGGTACTTGCGCTTACTGATTACACTAAATTCGAAGCATGCACTGCTATTACTTTTACTTTTAGTCACACACACACACACATACGCCTGCAAGTACATATATACATATGTATATGTATATGTATGCTCTGTTTTACTTTTTGAACAAATTACTTAAAGCATACAACACCGTGAGAAAATAGTGTAAATATTATTGTTGTTGTAATGTAATGCTGCATAGTAAGAGCACTTTTTGTTTGTTTATACTTACTACGCTCATGGGAAAATTGTTTACTGTTAGTGGTAATAAACAAAAAGCGCGTAAGTAGTAGCTGGCAAGAAGCAAAAAGTGAAGATGGGTAGCATTAAATCTAACACGCTTTCTCACTTTACTATCCTAAAACAAATGTTGACTTTACTACACGCGCATTCGCATATATGTATAGTATATAATGGAGATGAATAGCAGCGTAAACGCTAGTGGTGTTCTTTACTTGCTTGTGTGGCTAGTGGGATGTGTAAGGAAGGACTGCTGTTGTAGTTTATGTGTACACCTGTATAAAAAGCTCTGAAATTCTTAAGGAAAGAAGTAACTCACTTGGAGCGTTGGAGCAATAAATTTGTTTACTTAGTTCCGAGTGCTATTTGAACGCTGAGATTTTTTTATTTAAAAAGAGTATGTTTTGAATGAGAAATATGTACATGCACACATAAAAATAATAATGCTAAATAAAATACATATGCACATCCTAAAGCAAAGCTAGCTAAAATGGGGGTCATCAGTCGAATATTTATGACTTCAGCCAAATTTAGTGCCAAAATCGGAGTAAGCTTGTGCATTTTAGTATATTTTAATAGCATTCAAGTCCTGAGCACCACAACGTTTTCTGTGGATATTATTCACCAAATGATGAATTAAAGTATTTTTCTAACCTACTTGAGTGCATTTCCGCAATGAAAGTAATTCACTTTGTACTATGTACTTTCAACTTTTCAATGGTAAACATATTTTTTAGCCCTTTAATGGTAAACATCGCCTATGAGGCTACCTTTATCAACAACGAATATTTCACCTAAAAAAAAAAATGTTATTCAAACAAAAGAAAATACGTATTTACTATATCTTTAGTAACAAAAATTAATAAATTTTTTTTTTATATCTGAAATTTGTTACAGTCATATTAGTAGATCACATCTTTTAATGGGTAATATGCAGGGCCGTTTGAAAAAAAAAATAAAAAACCAGAAAAAACATAAAAAAATAAAAAATTTCCGTTCGAAATATTTTTGAAAAATTTCTTTAGCGTATAGACTTTATATCTAATTAGCATTAAAAAAAACTATCATGCATATGGCTTAGAAAAAATTTTGTTATTAAAAAGTTTCCTATACAAAAAAAAAATCCCTTTATTGGTAAACATCGCCTCATCATCGTCATCATATATGGGATGGCAGCGATTAATCATTTGATTAAATTAATCGATTAATGTTGTCCAGTTTACGATTAATTTGTATTGTAGTTTTATGTTTGTAAAATAATCGTAAAAATATTTTCAAAAAATACTATGAATTCTGTAGCTGTCTAAAATAGCAAACAGCCGCACGAAATGGTCAAGCTCAGAGCATACAATGGTGTAAATAGTTTTGCATGTAAACCGATTGCAAAGGCTACAAAACTAAGTGTGACAGCCGCAAAGGCCCTACACACGCAATGATTTATCGGCGAACCGGTTGGTCAAATGCTAGGAGTGTTTTGTAAATAAGCAGTATATAGGCAACTTGGTCAACCTTGAGGAAATGAAAACTGTTTACCCAAAACTAACGTGCTATCGAAAAAATACTGTCATTTCTTTGGTACCTCGGTGCCTGCTGAGCGCCTTTTTTCAAAAGCTGGTGCTATAGCCACTGAGAAACGCAACCGATTAACAACAAAGATCTTATCAAAACTGTTGTTTTTGCCAAAATGGTTAAATAATAAATAATTATCGGCGCTAAGAGTACTCGTTTTATTTTATTTAATGCTAATTAAAAAGAGCATCAGAAATTTTTTTATGGAATAATTGTTTTGTGTATACCCACTGTAAAAATGGCCTAAAAATTCGATTAATCGATTATTTCTCAATAATTGCAATTAACTATTTTTTAGCTTGTGATTAATCATTTGATTAATTAATCGATTCTTTTATTGTTTTTGCCATCCCTACGCCCGATGCATTCCATCAAGCCAAGTGATAAGTGAGAAGTGGCTCATATACAAGTTCTCCGCAGATCTTTTGGTAAATGTATGAAAAAAAATTTCAGCGGCTCTTCGGTTGGCCAATTTTTTGTCATCAAGAGAGTTTTGCAAATGAAAGTCAGATAGTGCAAGATCCAAGCTGTACGATGAATGCATTAAATATTCCCAGCCAAGTTTCGTCAATTTGTTACGAATAATCAAAGATGGGTGCGGCGTGGCATTGTAATAACGGAACACAACTCTTTTTCTGATGGCCAATTCTGGCGGCTATTTCTTGATTACTTCGCGCAAAAGGTTTAAGTTTTCTACAGTAGAGGACCGAAATGTTCATTTCACGTCCTTTGATGTTAAGTGATTCGCATCTTCTGACAGATTCCATGTCTTACTCAAACATTTGCATTATTTCATCGACTTTTCGAGTGACGGGACAACGACATCGACCAAACCACCACTCACAGCATTCGCACCGTACACTTCGAAAATGTTCTGGCTCGTTTATAGCGTTAAAATTATCACATAGCGTTTTTCTTCTGATATTTGACTAATTTTAAAATCAACATAACTTCTTGCACGAGCGACGAATTGCAAAAAAAGTCTTGACCAAAAATGTAGCCAGCTTGACAAAATTGGATTAGGTTTGCCGATTGTATGTGCTTCAACACCACATAGTGGCAAAAAGGCCGTAGAGGCATTTTATATAAACCAATGCATAGCATTGGGTGCGAACTGAAGAGTTTAACGGCCATTGGGCGTCGGCACAGGCCAAAATTTTCATAACTTTCATGTGGCGCGACTTTTTTTTACCAAAAATAAAGCTATTTTCTATCTTGGAAATTTCTAAGACCTTTTAAAAAATCCTGATGTCTTAGTTGCACGAGTACTTTGTATTGTGAGCTTTGAAATTTTTTTGTTTTTGTTGCACGGCGTTATCGATCAAGATGGCACTTATTTGGTTTAATCAAATTCTTGCAGCAAAATGTATTGAAATTGGTTGTAACAAACCGTTAATATGCAAATAAGCATCAAATCAGTGAAAACAAAAACATTAAAAAAAAATACTGAGAAGTTGTTTGAGTGCCCAATGGCTTCCGTGGAAAACTATGAATTTAAATTTTTATTCCACCAACTTTATCTGTACGCTCATCTATTTTAATGAGCTTACTTAAATAAGCCAAAAAGCTCCAAGCATTTCTGTAACCGCAATAATTTATAGGAAGACATTAATTTTCAAAAAAAAAAATAATAATAATAATAAAAATAAAGAAACTAACAAAAAAAGGAAACAATAAAATGAAGATAAATAATTCCTAAATCCAAACAATTGCTCGCATATGTATAAACAATAGCTAGCGGCAACCAAAATCATCAACTACTTTTATATCTATGCATTACACACACGTGCATGTATACAACACTTTCGAAAGATACGAGCACTATATTGCACAACTTCCAAATTAGTTCTGGCAAACAATGCATTTGGCTTATCTCCATGACGGCATCATAAACATAAACTAAACACAACAACCGAAAAAATACCTTCATTAAGTTTTTAATTGAAGTATGACGGGGGGAGGGGGAGGGGTTGTGAACTGGCTTTCACGCCACAACAGCAGCAGCAACAGCCTCAGCAACAATAACAACAAAACATTCAATAGAGTGAAAACAAATACCAGCACAATGAAATTGCAGTCAACATGAAAATGCTATGCAATGCAATGTAGTAGCAAAACTATTATACGAGTTTCTACCTATTAAGTATGGGTATCTGACGGCCAACTCTAATGCGCCGTAGTGCACTCAGGAGAGCAGCGCAAACAGAAATGAAACGCAAGCGAGGATATACATACATATATTGTAATCAAGAAGAATGAAAACAAATGAAAGCCATTCGTACGTTAAAGCTGTAATTAACCCAATTTAAGTTTAGGAAATACAAAAGCAAAAAACCAAAAAAAAAAATAAAATAATCAGAAATTACAAACAAAAAAAAAAAAAAAAAAAAAANTTAATATGCAAATAAGCATCAAATCAGTGAAAACAAAAACATTAAAAAAAAATACTGAGAAGTTGTTTGAGTGCCCAATGGCTTCCGTGGAAAACTATGAATTTAAATTTTTATTCCACCAACTTTATCTGTACGCTCATCTATTTTAATGAGCTTACTTAAATAAGCCAAAAAGCTCCAAGCATTTCTGTAACCGCAATAATTTATAGGAAGACATTAATTTTCAAAAAAAAAAATAATAATAATAATAAAAATAAAGAAACTAACAAAAAAAGGAAACAATAAAATGAAGATAAATAATTCCTAAATCCAAACAATTGCTCGCATATGTATAAACAATAGCTAGCGGCAACCAAAATCATCAACTACTTTTATATCTATGCATTACACACACGTGCATGTATACAACACTTTCGAAAGATACGAGCACTATATTGCACAACTTCCAAATTAGTTCTGGCAAACAATGCATTTGGCTTATCTCCATGACGGCATCGTAAACATAAACTAAACACAACAACCGAAAAAATACCTTCATTAAGTTTTTAATTGAAGTATGACGGGGGGAGGGGGAGGGGTTGTGAACTGGCTTTCACGCCACAACAGCAGCAGCAACAGCCTCAGCAACAATAACAACAAAACATTCAATAGAGTGAAAACAAATACCAGCACAATGAAATTGCAGTCAACATGAAAATGCAATGCAATGTAGTAGCAAAACTATTATACGAGTTTCTACCTATTAAGTATGGGTATCTGACGGCCAACTCTAATGCGCCGTAGTGCACTCAGGAGAGCAGCGCAAACAGAAATGAAACGCAAGCGAGGATATACATACATATATTGTAATCAAGAAGAATGAAAACAAATGAAAGCCATTCGTACGTTAAAGCTGTAATTAACCCAATTTAAGTTTAGGAAATACAAAAGCAAAAAACCAAAAAAAAAAATAAAATAATCAGAAATTACAAACAAAAAAAAAAAAAAACAAAAAACACTTACCTTTGCACAAAAAACCTAAAAACGAAAAATGCACACAATAAAACAGAGAAAAAGCCCTAATTGCAGCGAGTAAGGCCTCAGCAATGGTTGAATAAAATATTGAAAAACAAGAAGACAACAAAGCAACAAAAGTAAAAAATAAAAGCCTCAACAATTGGCATTACAAAAACGCCAAAAAGTGAATAGCGTTTAGTCTAAACATAAATAGAAACAATTTACAAACAGTAGCAAAAGTCAAAAGAAAAAAAAACAAAAAGAAAAACACAAAACGAAATTGTAGTCCAACGCCAGAGAGAGCGAAAGACTTCACAGCCGAAATATGTAGTGAATAAATAACAAAGCTAAACAAAAACTTATTAAAATAAACAACGTCAAAGTTGCGTTGCAGTGCTTTAAAGGTAAAACTAACTCTTGCATTTGTTACGTAGCACAAATTTTCAACCGAGCCGTAACAACCAAGTCGGCACAAGCTCTGCCGCCAATCCAAAGCCCAGCCCATTGCACTTTGTACACGCAAGCAAGCAGCAAAAACGAAGGATAGGCAGGCAGCGTTGCATTGCTGCATTGCTGGGTTGGAAGCAATTTGATTTTTTCTTTTTTGATTTTTTTTTGTTCAGAGCTACATAGCACCACGACTTGGCTGCTGGTGGGGCGTTAGTTAATTGCTATCTCAGTTGCTTGGGTATTTTGCCACGAATTTTCAACTTATTTTTGGTTTTCTGCTTTAACCACCTTTGACCTCAACAGCGGCAAAGCAGTGTGAAAAAAATAAATCTTTTTATGCTAGTGGTCAGCGAAACGTTGTACCTAGTTCATGGCAGCAGCGTAAGAAAATAAAACCGTGAATCTATAAAGCGGCCAGATGGTTAAAAGGTTAAACTCAAGTGTTCCCTTTGTAGTAACTTTAATGATTCAAGTGAAAAATTCTAACAACAAAAAACGCAAAAGTGCTCTCAGTTATCTTCATCCGCTTCATCTCTTGCACCTGGCAGGTGTATTAAATGTTAAAAGCTGCCAACATGTTTTTAATTCATTACCCGATTTTCGATATTTCTAGAGCTTCATATTCCTAGTTGGATTTTAAATCACTCAGTAGAGGAAATCACTGATAGCCTATTAAAAAAAAAACATACAGCGTAATCAGAGTAATCCAATCGGACAAAGTCCCATAAGAACTAGTCACCATGACATTTGCTTGAAGAGGCAATGTCGCAATAACTAGGGACTCAGCCAATACGTGTGCGGCAGAGACATAACCCTAACTGTTCCGAAAAAGCACAGTCGCCTACGTTTCTGTCGAGCTTTGATCTATTTGTGTACACATGGATTGAGCTCTTCTTTCCTGATCATGTTCAACATCCATTTTTCCATTGAGAGAAGACGGATCACAAACGTGATGTTGGTATTCTAAGAGGGTGGTTGCAGGATATTCTTATGAGGTCAGTAAAAAATTTGCAGAGCAATACGTTTGCAATGAATGTGCTTTGGCGTTTCTTCATCCAGCTCACAGAAACCGCATAAGCTCATGCCTCAACGATTCAGTATACTGAGATGAAAATGTAGGGTAAAGTATCCCATGAAGTACACACTGGAAGTTTGAAGGTCCTTCGTGCCCAAATTTTAAAACTTCTTTTGAGCTTTGATGGACAGATAAACCGTTTAACTTTTCTTTGACACAGACCTTCACCCAAGAGAATTTGGATTTTTTTGTAGACCCACTTAATATGACTTCCTTGCGTGTGCTTTGGCTAGCGCACACAATTTTTCTGTGCCATGCAAAACTGTTGTAGCTCCGTGTAAGGTCCACCTGTTGCACTGCCGTCATGGCTCTCATGTTACGGTACCCAGCCCAGTAATTATATGTTCTTTGTTCCAAGAGCAATTACGATGGTAAAACAGTTCACGAGTTTTTATGCTATGCACCCCTCGGTGCGTTTTTCAGTTCCTTGTGCCGCTTTAGTATACCATTCCAGGTATGCATAAATACTTGACCATGTTAACCATGTCCACCTGTACTAAAGTGATACGCAGATATAAGTTAGTAGAATTGGGCTACAGTTTGACGCGAACAATAATTCTCGACTTGCATATATATTTTGAGCCAAAATAATTGATATTATCAGCTTTACAAAGTTGATTAGAAAGTCCACTGCATCCTTAATGTCAGCAGCTCTGCATAAAACAGTCACAGAGGTCTCTCGACAGACGATACAGCAACCAACCGTTGTGTTAATTTTCGACTTGTTCGCGTGCAATTATTCCTTCTTCTATGGATTAAAGATCTACAATAGTATAACAAAGCGTACTACATATGTACATGCATATGAGGTTTCTAAATTTTCCAGTTCACCGACTTGTAAAGCTTATTTTGTCATATATATACAAACATACATACGGATATGTGATAACATGCCTGTTAAATTAGCAAGCAAATATCGGATTGTCGAGCGATGTAAGAAAAAAATATCTACTGCAAATGACAATCACTGCCTTGTGGCTTTACTTATGTATTTATACAGTCAAAGGAACGAAAAGATTTACAAAAACACCACACAAGAGACAGCCAGCCAAAATCTGTGCGCGAAAAGTTTGCACAAACAAAGCAAAACAAGTGGGAAACACCCAAATTACACAAATGATGAGAGCTTTGATGTTGCGCATACATAGGCACATACATATGTACATTAGGGTGGTCCTATATAATTAAGGTCGGAATTTTAATGCTCTCCCCCCCTAGGATTGTTCTATATCGAGAAAAAATACACAAAAAGTTTTCCAATTATTTTAAATGGGGCGAAAACCATTTTTCGTAGAAATGGCAAAAAATTCTTGGATATTTTCCTATGGAAAAATATTGATTTTAAAGAATTCTATACCATTTCTACGAAAAGTAATTTTTCCCCCATATAAAATAGTTATATGGACAACTTTACGTGCATTTTTGGACCACCCTAATGTACTTACAAACACACATGTTGCTTCCATGCTCACTCTTGCATTACTAGCTTAGCTGGCTGTCACATAACGGCTGATTTTTTTGAGGTTAGGATTTTCATGCATTAGTATTTGACAGATCACGTGGGATTTCAGACATGGTGTCAAAGAGAAAGATGCTCAGTATGNGCTTCCACGTGATTCATCAAGTCGAGCAGTGATGCATGCAACACGCCACAGCACACAGCACGGCACCAGTTACAAACTTTAACGGGCTACAACTACAAATCGGTTAGCCGTGGTCATGTAAGTTATTTAGTAGTTCGAACACACACACACGCACATACATACATATGTACGTACATACCCTGCAAAAAATGCGACTAATCCGGGATGACTCCGGGAGCAATCGCAAAGGAACATGCGACTAATACCACATTTGATCTCTTTATATGGAATGAACTGTTCGCTTTTGTTCGAGCATGTCCTATGAAGAGACTAATTGTTCACCTTTATACCCGAACGGGTATAAAAAGCGACTATTCACTTTTAAAAAATAAAAATAAAAATTTGCGCCAGCTGAGATTCGAACCGGGGTGCTCAGTTTTGTTAGGCGAATACTATCTCTCTGTGCCAACGCCGCACATGAAATTTCATTTACTAAGTGCGTACATATAATTAAATCGTTAATAGTACCCGTTAGAGATGAGTCGGGGACTAATTGATCTCCAATTATACCCATAAGGGATGAGTCGAGACTAATTAACCTCCATTAGTACCCGAATGAGACTAGTTGGGACTAATTAATACCCAATTGTACCCGATTGAGAGTAATCCCGGAATACTCTCTTTAGAGATTAGTCGCACAATTTTTTGCAGGGTAGATATGGATGTATATATGTATATATAAACATGACAAAACTGGTTAGATTTTTTTGATGAACTAACTTCCTTTGACTTTGTTGCGGCATACTCCTAGCAAAGGAGCTACATGCACCGCTTTTGACAGCATCCAGATGAGCTGTTGAGGTGACGTGCTGCGGGAATTCCCAGCTCAACATCACATAAGCGACATTTTTTCTTCTTCTTCTTCAACATCCAAAAACGTTCGTCGCTGGAGTATGGTCGCGCTAGACTGGTCCGTCAGATGAAAGCAGACATTTATGTCACCCTTTATGCCACCTGGGTATGTCACCAATTTTTTTTTTTTGTTTTTTGTAAGCTCTCATGCGCTTGCAATGTTGACGGTTTGCTTGCTGGTGAACTTTGATGCCGCGTGCGCATGCTTGGCGATTAGTTATGTGTGCAATGTTGCAAGCAAATGCAATAATGCTGACAACAATCTTGTGCAACATACAAGCAGGTAAAGTAATAAAAAACAAATTTGTATGCAAAGCAATTTGGAGTTATGAAANAACACACATGTTGCTTCCATGCTCACTCTTGCATTACTAGCTTAGCTGGCTGTCACATAACGGCTGATTTTTTTGAGGTTAGGATTTTCATGCATTAGTATTTGACAGATCACGTGGGATTTCAGACATGGTGTCAAAGAGAAAGATGCTCAGTATGCTTTGACATTTCATCATGAATAGACTTACTAACGAGCAACGCTTGCAAATCATTGAATTTTATTACCAAAATCAGTGTTCGGTTCGAAATGTGTTTCGCAAACCCAATTGCTGCGAACGGCGACGAATCGACATTTCACGGTCTTCAGCAACACTCTCAGAAACAGACGCAATATTCTCTTCTGTACGCACTGTACGCATTCGTGTGGTTGGTTTAATGTCCAATAA
>NW_016161526.1:11136-50639 GCF_001687245.7 Rhagoletis zephyria
AAAGGATGGATCAATGCTTCGAGAAGCAAACAAATTTACTAGGAAAGAAAGTTGCATCAATTTTTATTTTTTCCAATTTCAATTTTTTATTTTTTATAATTTTTTGTATTTCACATGGCAAGCTTTGATTTAGAAGAAAAAATTCAGAACAGTTTTTGACACTTTCGATACCAGAAGCAACAACAAAATACACGCAAATGTTGTTTTTGCTCTACTGATACTACCTGTTTAATGTGCCTTGGTATGAATGTTTCCCAAACAAAAGTTCGTTTTATGAAAATTTTTTTCAAATTTATTGTTACGAGTATTAAGTTTTTCCCCTGCAATAAATCTGAATAATACTTCACGCTGACTGAGCAAATTAAATGTTGTTTTCAAATTTTTTAAAGCATAAAAATCGCAATTTTTAAAACTTTTGATCCGGACAGGCGGAAACGAGCTTTTCTAAGAATTAAATTTTGCGTAAATTCTGTTATTTGGAACCCTAAAGAAGAGTCTCTCAAAGGTACAGCAAAATGTAAAACGGGTCTGCGACATTTTTTTTTTATTTTCATACGTTTTCATATGGAGTGACTGAAAGACGAAGCATGAAGACTACTGCAAGACACGAGTTGGACACGTACAACATCAGAGAATTCAAAGTCAACGAGAATTTCTTAGTTATTTGGCGTTTTTTTCATCGATGGTCTCAGCAGGTGCCAGGATGCGTGTCAAGCGGCCGTATAAAGGAAACATAGCTGGCGGCAACGGTTCTGGCAATGATTACGCCGACAATTATTATTAACCAATTTTTTTTTTTGCTGCTCTACGTCTTGTTGTTGTTGCCGACAATGGGTTGCGTTGGAGCCAGTTACATAAATGCAAATAAAATATGCTGATCCAATGGACATTCTGAGGTAAAAGTCTGTTTGGGATACGAACACATATGCATTTAAGTGCTTACATTAGATCATACCACCTTACAGGCCAAAAAAAGTTAGCCGTACGGCTACGAATCTAAATAGATTTTTGCAAGGCAATTGCAATTTTTTTTTGACGTAGGGCTCGCATTTTTAAATGTTTCGTAATATCTTCGCCATTTACAGTCGGATTTTCACACTTTTAGGACCAAGAGAAACAAATTTCCCAAAAAGTAATTTCACTTACAAGGAAACTCTGTACGTTTTTAAGTCTTTTATTTATTTTTTATTTTTGAAATGTGTCTCAAACTCATTTAGCTATTTTGATCAGGAAATTTTAGGAAGAATATTTTGATCAAAATTAGAAAATTTTATCAAAATAAGATTTTTTTTAGAAAATTTTAGTTATAAAAAAACAACTTTTTGAGATTCTGTTTGGAAAAAAAACATTTTTTTACCAAAAAACGCAATTTAGAAAAAAAAGTTTTTTTTAGAAAAAAGGTGTATGTTTACCCGAATTAGAAAAAAATTATCACATATTAGAAAAATATTTTGTCGAGAAAAAATACTTTTGCAGTAAAAATTATATATGTATTCGGAAAAAATTATTCTTGGAAATAAAAATTTAGAAAAAAAAATGTTTGTTTCATACAAATTTTAGGATAATTAGTAGTTTGTGAAAAAGAATTATTTTTGGTGAAAAATTGGTTAAAATTTTTACGAAGAAAATATTATCTACCGGAGTTATAAAATCATTTACTCCTAAATATGACAAAAAATTTCTTTTTTAAGAAAAAACAATGTTCGGAAAAATATTTTTTTGAAATAAACTACTTAAAAAAACAAAAAAACTAAAAAAATTTAACAAATTAAAAAAAAAAGTTTTGAGGAAAAAAAATTTAAAAATTAAAATAAAAGAGATAAAAAATTAGTGTTTAGTTTAAATTCATGACAATTTTTAGGTGCAAATTATTTTCCATATTGACTTTTTATAGAATTTGTTTTATTATATACATGTGTTATGGTCCTAAAGGGGTTTTAGTATGATATATTCACGTTTTTGTCTCGAGGACACAATATTTTATTAATTAACGGTAAAATATAAAGAGGCGACCCCTCCACTCGGCCAAATGTTTTTTTTTAAATTGCCTTGCAAAATGCTTTGACATAAGTGCAGAATACGGTCCATTGATCCAGAAAAAAAGAAGAAGTGGGCATGGCCACAACATTTCGTCTGATTTTAATGGTATACAAATTGTTTGGTGGCGAAGGTGGAATTTTCGAAAAACGTGCCGTATTCTGCACTTGTTTCCATGCTTTAAATCCAAAGGTGTATGGTGAACTTTTTTCTCTGGTATGTTCTAATGTACATTAGTACCTATATAACTTACCGAATATGTGTAAGAGCTTAAATTCGTGCGTGCCACTACATATGTATAAGGCATCATAAGGATAAATGCGAGATATTTTGCAGCGTTTACGAAAATTAATGAGAAAACGCACGCAAATAGCAAAAGTCATAAGCTGGCTCTTGCTGAGCTCAGCTGTAGCTACAAACGTATGGGCAAATACATTTGCACTTTGCAATGTTGATACCTCATATTAAAAGTGTAAATTTGCACAACATTGCACTTATACTCTTGTATTTATGTATACACATTTACTGTGCAAGTGCGAATTCGTGGTAAGCTGGCCTTCATCGCTGCGGCGTCTGTTCAGCGGCCGCCACAATTGCCAACTCAAAGTGGCTATAATATAAATGGGCGTTATGAACACGCAGTGAAACAATTAAAAAAAAAAAAAAAGCAAGCAGATGTGTAAAGAATGTAAGCAAAAAGAAATGCATACATACATACATATGTACATACATATATGCAGCAGGACATTGTGACACGACGCAGCAAGCGACTACATACGCATATTGTATTCTTTTTGTTGTACACATTTTTTTTTTTAAGTTTTTGCCTACAAATGTAGGCTGTTTTAATAATTTAAATATGAAACGATTGCCAGCTGCGGGAGAAAATTAAAATATGTGTAAAATACACGTGAAAAAAAAAAAATATATATATTTAAAAAATGAAGTGACTGCGAATGTGAAACTGAAACCAGCACACGATTATTGTCATATTGCAAGTGTGAATTGTGAGCAAATGCACACATACATACATAAGTATTCACTTGTATAAATATTTATGTAAACAATCATGCATACAAATATGTACATATAAATTTATATGAACTTAAAAAAATAGTGGAATTTTTTAACAAGCTCCCGCAAAAATTTATTTTGCCAGCATTCCATACACTGTTTATTGGAACTATAGAGAATCGCTTTTTTTTGTTTTGTTTTGCTGAATTACTTACTATGCTTATGTATACTATATACATAAGGACTGCGCTGAATAAAACTCTTCGTCAGCTAATTTTTTTTTTTACTCAGTATTTTTATACTAAACTAGCTACATTTATAAATAGTATTTTTTTTATATATTAATAAACTCTCGCAAAAACAAATTCAAAAAAAAATTAATTGAAAAATACTAGTTGGAACCTTGAGCTCCATTTTACTATTTATAGCAATTTATATTTATGTAGAGACAAATTTGCAAACTTAAACGCACATATGTACGTATAATGCCTTTAAATGTGTATGTATGTGAGTGTGTGAGCTTTTTAATCTACGAAGTATGGTAAAATATTAAGTGTAGCAGCATTTTCCGTCAGTTAGACAAATAATAGAAATGGAGCAAGGACAAAATACAAGGATAAGAATATTTGTTTATTTTTATTTGCGCACACTAGAAATGTATCTACCATGTATATAAGTAGATGCTGTAAGAATAAATAAATGCTACTGCACACAATTATATTTTAGTAGGCGTTCATATGGTTTTTGAAATCCTTATAAATAGTATTTTTTTTGAGAAAAAAATTACAGAGGTTTAGCAGTGATAAAATAGCAGCATGAAGCATCTCATGAAATTTTCTGGTAAGAAGGCTGAAGAAGGTTGAAAAAACAAAATCCAGATGTTTCTGGACATCTGGCGGACAAGAAAGGATTAAAGTAAAAAAAAATAGAAAGTCAGTCGCTTCTTCTTCTCGATAACTGCGGCCAATTAGCAACACCAAGTCAACCCCACGATTTTTTCAGATAGTCAGGCCGCTGTAGAAGCATTGCATTGTTGAATAACCTAATTTAAAACTGCAATAGAATGTAATATGAGCATATGCTTTACGTACTATAAGCTTGTGCACCAAATCTGTAACAGCCACACAAATTGAAATAAAAAAATTAATAAAAAATTGATAAAGTCTCTAAAATCCCTGGAATGCCTCAAGTGACAGCTGTAATTTTTATGAAAATAAGTATATACATACATACTTATGTGTATCGTAAACTTTACTCACCACAGTATTGCTTCAACAACTTATCGTTGAATGCATGTTAACATATGTACATATATCAATAAGAGCGAAAAGTTCCCAGGACTTTCCAGGAATAAATTTGGGCTGAGTGTCGCCATACGAAAATCATACAAAATACGGAACTTCGTAAGCAAATGATTTAAAATGTTGGCGAGTGCGCGTGTTCACCAGATATTGGGTCATGCGAAAAATCTCCGCGGATTTAGGAAAAAATTCTTTCTGGAAAATAAATATAAATTACATAGGTATATGGTATCATAATTAAAAAAAAACCCTTATGCAAGTTCGACAGGCCAAGCAACATTCGTCAATTCGGGTAACTAAGCTTCGTCGATTCTTAGCCAATCACCAAAGATGTGTGTGTGGCCTGTGGTCACTCTTTCTCGATTGCATCGTTGAGGCGGTCAAGTTGTCCACAGTAGAGGACAATTCTCTCCCAAACCGACAAAACAGTCAACATAACCTTTTCTGCCGCCAATTTAGGCTTTGAAGCCTTGGACTATGATCGCTCGGGATAAATCTGTCCAAAAATGGTTCAATATCATTTCATTTCAGCCGAGTTGTCATCCAAACACCTTCAAAATTTTCACTAAAAATTTAGTCTACAATGTCACCTTTCACTTGTCACCGCACGTCAGTTTGACACGATTGCATTGGTGTTGCCAGATGTATGGCCATAAGCACCACATAGTGGAAAAAATCGGCAGATACTTTCCACATGACCCAATATTTGCCAACTCTTCACTGGAGTACTTCAAGAACTCTTCAATTTTGGTGTTTGTTGCTTTGTGGCTGCTGCTGATGTTGCTGGCAATTTCATAATTGTTTTTTCTATCACTACATACGTGTGTGTGTGTATTTTAGTTGTTGTCGTTGTTGATTTTTGTGCACAGCTGTCGCTTGGCACTCGAATTTCATGACGCGGAACTCAAGTGGAAAAGTTTGAAATGCGTAGGCCGAAAGTCGAAAAGTGTCCTGTTTCAGCAAATTTTGTTTCCTAATTGGCGTGCTATATTAGAGGCTGCATCTTTGTTGTTTTTTTTTTTGGTGTTGCTGTTATTATTGTTGTTTATCGCTGCTTGCGTTTCACGCTTGTTGATCATTATTTTATTTTTTGACTCTTGATTGTTGTTTGTTGTTGTCGGTTGCCACTCGTCTATTGGTGGTTGTTTATTTGTTTACTTTTGGCCATGCAGAGCAAGCGACTTTAGTGCGGGGGAACACGCATCATTTACAAATCTACATACATACATGTGAATTTATGCATGCGTATATATCAAAAAACTTATATACACATAACATACACAGTACTACGAGTCATGGTTGCCACTTAGCTCTTTTTTTGTATACAAAAAACTGTAGCAGAGTGTAAAAAATTTACCAAAATATGATTTAGCTATAGATTAAATAATTCAAACCTTTTACAAATACACATCGCGTATTTTGTGAACTATTTTATAATAATGGAATATACCTTTCTTAAGAAAAACAAACAGTTTTTTTTTATTATAAACTTATTTGAGCGAATAAACTAAACCTATATACTATATAGATGTATGGATCTAATGTGCTGACCCTATAAAAGTTCACTCCAACCTTAGAGCACTTGTAAAATTAAACGTTTTAGTTGGTGGCATGTCTCAGATTCGGCACGGACACGATAATCGCTCCACGAAATATAAAAGTCTTAGACCTATGATACGTGGGAAATATATTCGAGCCACAGAGCCTGCAGTCCAGTCAGGCAGCCTGTGAAAGTGCTCAGGCCTTTCGTACTAAAATTCAAAAGTCGTTCCAAGATTGATTTAGGGGGAACTATAATTTTCTAGATTTCCTTATCGCTTTGTCATCCGCCATTCGGTGGCAGCTTTTGCGTAAACGTCAGCTCATTCGTTGCCATCAGAACCCTCATATCACGGTATCAACCAAAGGGCTACCTATGTTTAATTAAACAATTAGTAGAGTTTTTCACTCGTACACAAGCCTTGATGCTGCCTAACTGTCACGAAATGATATTTCTCCTGGCCCCATTTGTCTTTCTACGAAGAATTTCACTGTTTCAGTTGAACATTTTATTCAGGGTTTACTCTAGATACCTCCTCTCTCGCGTTGACTAAATTTTCGAAATTTCCGGTTGACTTTCCTTCTTCTGGTGAAGTTGCCGATGGTGGACTTTAGTACAATTATTGCTAGCGCCATTCCTCAATCAGTTTAAAGGCTGCCTGCAATCTAGTGGCAATGTTGCAGCCAACACGTAGATGAACAGCTTATCTGCGAAGCCATAAGCATTGCCGGCTTAACTTTCTCTCATCGCTAATCCCTCCTAATTCTTACTGTCTTATAGTTCTGGATTTAACATAGTTTTGATACATGCATTAATTACATTAGAAATAAGCCTTTTTGTCATTGCCTTGCATTTTGCTTCGTAAGAAACGCAGCTGTAATTCCAAATGACTATTTGGGTATACTGCAATACTTTCCAATTACCTGTGTGAGATTATTAAATAAGTATATGATGTCAGAAACAATTATCTCGTTTTGCAAGATTTCAAAAATGTACCAACTCCGAAAGTTATGTACCATTGTACCAAACTGGAAAAAATGTATCAAAAAAGGTACATTTTGGGCAAAATGGCAACCATGTTACGAGTATCCACATGAGTTTTTGTGCTCAGTTAATTTGCTGAGAAATTTCAATTTACTACCTCGTTTTTGGTGACAGCACATACATTAATGAGTAAGGACATTTCTATATAGTTACGTATCTGTATTGGGGTGGTCTTCAAATGTAGGAAGCAAATTTTTACATCAGATTTCCCAAGCCTCAACCCCTACGTCGAAGCTACTATAGTCGAAGATATCACATATACATTTTGGTCCCGATTGCAGTCGGTTAAGGTGTGTCACAAAAGGGGTCAAATTTCAGATTACCCTATGAAGACGTCTTAACCGACTCCGATCGGAACAAAAATATATATTTGATATGCTCGACTTTAGTAGTATCGATTTGGGGTATTAAATGAAAAAAAAATTTTCTTTAATTTTTTGAGTCCTTAGAGGCATCTGGTCTTGACCCCTTTGCAACATACCTCAACCGTCTCCTATCTGGACCAAAATTTATATGTGATATCTGTGACTGTGGCATTACCGATTCAGGGGGCGAGATCTAAAAAAAAAATACTTCATTTTATTTTTTAAGGACCACCCTAATCTACATACATACATACGTACGTATTTATGCAACTTACAGTGCGTATTTTTATATTTATTGTTTTCATGCGATTACCGACACACAGCAAAGGGTAAAGAGCATGAAAATGAAACAATAAGTTTTTTCAACACCAACCACAACATTAACAATTGCTNTTATTGTTTTCATGCGATTACCGACACACAGCAAAGGGTAAAGAGCATGAAAATGAAACAATAAGTTTTTTCAACACCAACCACAACATTAACAATTGCTACAATGCTATCAAGATTTTCAGAAAAATCGCTTACATTTATTTTTTTTTTATAGCACACATGCCGCTGCATAAATTATTCAACTCGTGCAGGAAGTGCACGCGAGCAAAAGACCAACACGCATGTACCTACTTTCAAGGCCTTATATGCGTTTGCCAACAGCGAGAAAATAAATATATTAAAATTGTTTCTACACATGAAGGTGCATGAGTATCATTTCACGAAAACTCCGAAAAATTAGAACGTTTCTTACACACATATATATGTATGTATGTACATATATGAGCAGATGTGACTCCATTTGCTTAAGCGGATTGTAGTGGCAACTGACATAGTAGGAAATTTCAGATTCAGGACTGAACTGGATTTGATATAAATTGGGTGCTTCGAAGT
This sequence comes from Rhagoletis zephyria, assembly GCF_001687245.7. Lineage (NCBI taxonomy): Eukaryota > Metazoa > Arthropoda > Insecta > Diptera > Tephritidae > Rhagoletis > Rhagoletis zephyria. The sequence continues at coordinate 19,323 of NW_016161526.1, forward strand.
TTTTCAACTTTATTTACATATACCTATATGTATGTCAATATGTACACAAGCATATAGCAGCGAAGTTATCCGAGATTCGAAGGAGAGATCTGACTAAGCGAGCCGCGTGGTACGGGGTTGGACCCCCGAGGCCAGCAACTTTTTTTAATTTTGTTAGTTCTTTCAATTATTATCTACTGTTAGTTATTTTTAATGTAATTATAGTTCATGTGTCCTTTTTAATAGACAAAATTTAAATCTACAAAATTCAATTAACTGTGAAATACCAAAACCAAAAAAAAAATTAATAAGAAACCAAAAAACAAAATAAAACCAAAAATAGCCCGAAGTTTGGATCAAAACCGTGGACGCCAAACTCGTTTGCTTTGTTTACTTTTCATTCTAATTCGTTTCTTTTTCATTCACAATAAACAGCTGGCGGTTTTGGTCAGTCTCATCATCGGATCAGATGCATCCACATGAATTTTGAGAATAGGCTCTAGAAGTTAATCCCCGAGATAATCCAAATTAACGAGTTGATCTGGATCTACGCTACCGTCTCTCTATGCTTTTGCCTACTCTTATTAGGAGCTAAAGAGATACCTCAGGCTGCAGTTCCCTAGATTTGCGACTCCAAATTCAATAGCAGACTTCATCGACTAAGTACACAATTTTAACATTCTTCAGAGGATTAGGAAACTTTTTTCCGATTGCTCCATGAACGGACCTTAACTTGTTGAAGTATAATATTGCGAGAGCCATTAAAAAAAAACACCCAAAATGGATTTATTTTCTTCCACCACTTTTGAACAGGAGGAAGCATCGAAAGCCCAATTCTAAGCCAACGTTATATTTTCTTTTTTATTTATTTATAGAAGAATTTAGCAGCAAATATTTTCGTAGCACATTTTAACCCATTTACTCCTACTAGAATCGGTCTTTTTGGCCAGGTTTTGAAAAATGGAAGTTAGGCAGTTGAAAAGTTCCACAAGCATATTTCAAGTGGAATTGATTTTGAAAAATAAAGGACACTTCCTTGGTTCCTTCGGCCGGTCCTGCTAGATTTAAGCGCAAAAGGTACAAATGAATAATGGTTCAGAAGATTTGCTGCATGGTTAATCACTTCTATATACATATATATACATACAACCAAGTCGCCATTATAGTCACAAAATTCACTGTTTAATGTCGCATAGGCATAAATATATAAGTATATATGTATGTGCATTAGGGTGGTCCAAAACAACTAAAGTCCGAAATTTAATGCTCTCCCAAAAGAACAATCCTAGGGGGTGAGAGAATACAAATTCCGACATAACTTTTCCATAGGCATTTTTTTTACTACCCTAATGTGCATATGTAAATATTTAAATATGTATCTACAAAAAAACGATTTCATGAGCATAGGTGAAAAACGAAAGGAGTTGAATGGGCACATTCACATATGCATGTACGTATGTATGGATGCAGTTCTTCGACTAAAGTCACAGCTGTTTGTGGCGCTAAGTGCTAAAAGGTTGCTAGCCATTGTTCGGTTAACCAGCGGTGCTCAAAGGCATTTAAATAAATGGGCTGACATAATACCAGCCTAGGCAATGGGCAATGTGAAAATAATTTACTTTTAGCGAAACGTGTCTGACGATGTGCACCTATTCGTTTTTTTTTCGGCGGGGAGGAGATGGGCACACAAAAGCGTATGCTGCAGCCATGATTGCAGAAAGTACCTTTTATACATATAGACCAACATCAAATGTAGAGAGGTCGATTTAAATATTTCAAATTCTCAAATTTTTTTTGGCAATTTTAATCATTGAAGATACTTATAGAAATAGTAAGACGGCAAGAATATGCGTTCTATAATTTTTAACTTGGGCGTTAATTAGATCTGTCTAATTGTACAAACAGATCTCAAAACGACCTTAGAGTGCAATAAATTTTAAATTTATTTATCCTAAAACACCAAGGAATATGAGCAGATATCAGTGACATATCTATTATAAGAGAAAACCATAAAAATCAATCAATAATTACTAAAGCAACATCAACATTTTTCTATAAGTATTATTCGATGACTTATATTATAAAGGTCTTTTCAAAATAATTTTTTTTTTTACTTTTCATAATTATAGATTAGTGAGAAAATTTTGTTTACTTGTCGGCGAGACTTCATCAGGACCATTCGGGGCTACTTAGTTCAGGAATTTTTCCGTAATTTACTGGTATTTTTTCGGTACATTTTCTGTATTTTTGGATACTATTTTGGTATATTTTCACTACTTTTTCGGGACTTGTTCCGAATTAGTCCCGAACTCGTTCCGAACGATTCGCGGAATGATCTCCAACAAGTCCCGGACGGATTCCGAGATGAACCCGAAATGGAACTGAACAAGTCAAGTCAATTCTTTAAAGGCACTATTAAGGGGGGCTCTACTCCTCTTTAGGGTGCTGCGATTCGGGCGTGGAGTGGCGGAGATGGCGTTGCGGTTGAAGGTCGGCGAAGGTTGCGGCGGTGGTGGCTGGATGGTTCGCTGCTACTAGGGTGACGGTGACTGCCTTCTGGCGGCGATGCGGTATTCCCGCGGCGGGGATGCTGGTTTGGCGAGGATGGGGCTGTTGTGCTCCCGTGGGTTGCGGCGGCTTCCGTGCGCAAACTCACGTGGCTTTCAAACNCACAATTTTTTTCACTAATAATATTTATGTGAAGATTTTTATAATGAAAGTTCCAAAATAAAAGTCTTTGAAGATTTGAAAGATATATCTCTCTGATAATTATTAAGAAACGACTTTTATAATAAATACTCCTCGTCATTTGAGTAGCGCACTTTTTAATCCTCAGCATTTAAAATTTTCCTTTTGTTTTTTTTTCATTAGATTTTTTATAAAAAATATTGCATATTCTACGTGTAAATCCGATTTTAAAATTATATCTAAATTAAAAAAAAAAAAATATTTCAACAAGGGGGTGCGCCATCCTAATGACGTGCAGTGAATAAGTTAATAATATTTTAAGAATAATTTCAGACATGCAGTTTTGTAGCCCATGCAATTTTGGTATAATCAAATGTAAGTTTCAAGTGGCTGTAAATAGCGTTGATTTTTCACAATTTTTTTTTTGTTGACGGTGCTGACCATTTTCTTTCATACAAAGTATGCTCGACAAATTTTTATTATACCTTAAGTCTCAAACTAATATTTATCGATGACTTTAAACATGTTTCTCACACATAATTACCTATTATCAAAGACTTGTTTATTTCTTACGAAAATTGTGATGCCTTGTTTCACACTCCATCAAGAAATAATTATTATTCCGGGTCTTCTTGGCAAAAAGCTTCGTATAAGACCCTCTTCTTTTGATGACGAGCACCGTGAAGGATTACGCAACTTTGATTTGCGGGTGTGCACCTGGAATAATCGAAGATTTAATGGCGCAGGTGTTTCCGCTCGGCTAGTTGTCATCCAAGAAATACGATGTAAGAGGCAAAGTATTTATCAAAAGCATAGGACTTTGCTACATCTACCATAGCTGCCATATAAATCAGCGCAAGCTCGGTGGACGAGCGTCTCATAGCAATGCCCATCAAAGTTAGAGGGGGCAAAGAAGATACCTTTGATTCAGGCTTCACGACGAAGCGCCCGATAACAGGTTGAGCCTAAGCGAATTCACCGGATCCCGAATCGGCCTGCATAGATGTCTCCAAATCGAGATGGACGGAATCACATCTCCCGCTCAAAGGGAATGAATACTCTAGCTATCTTTGTATTGAATTGCGCGTAAATTTCATTAATGGATAACAAAGATATTCCAGTAAACATATACATACATATGTACATACATATAATGAAACCTATGCTTTGAAAATAATTTAAATTATGTAGTGAGGTGGAGAGCTGAAAGAAATTGAAAATAAATGGTGAAAATTACACCCTCACGCCCAACAAAAAAAACATAAAAATTCCTATGATGCAATACATTTACTTGCTTTAACCCTTAAAATGCGCTTTATTGAATTCGGTTTTTATCAACAAAACTTTGTTCTCCTTTCAATTGAATTATGTACATAAATTTGTATATACTAAGAAACACAACAATGTAGATAAATCGCTTGTTTACTGAAAAGCAGGAGTACACAAATAAAAAATAAAATAAAAAAACATCAAATCGACTTACTCAACCCCACTCATTCGAGAACTTAAATAAGAAATTTATCTTCAACGATTACGCCCTCTACTCCTTTGAACTCCGTTAATGTGAGTCAGAGCGCAGCAGTCGAAAAGAAAGCACACAACGCGCTTACGACCTGTTATGGCTGCTGCGATGCGCTTCATTTTTTCTGCGGGTTTCTTAGCTTTAAAAAACTTGAAAGGAAACTATAAATTGTACCAAGAAGAAATGGGTTCATGCGAACTAGCCGCGTGGACTTTATATGGGACCATATAATCAGAACATACATACAAGTGAGTGTGGAAGAGAATTTATGTACATACAAACATATGTATGTAAACATTCATTGATCATGCAGATGTATACGCCACTGTGTTAGATTTATTATGCTCATAAAAAATTGCAATGTAGAAAAGAGCACAAATCCTTACAGAACGTCACTCAGTCAACGTACATACATATACGTATCCGCACTGTTCAGTTCCTGTCCTCGACATTGCATACAAATTGGGTACTCATACAAGTAAAAGTTGTATATAAATCGAATATTTGTAGTCAACACACACGCAGTTCAGCGAATGAGGTGAATGAAGTCTAAAATGAAGACTGTGTAAGGTGCCACAAAGTGAAGAGCTTGAAAATCAGAGTAAGGGTACAGTCATGCCTTGGCGATGGAAAGAGCACTAAATTGCGAAATGATGGCAACTCGTGCAGTAATCGCATGCTACTTTAGCCGACAAAAAGCTATTTAAGTAAGCTCTTGCTCCTTCACTTCTGCAGGCAAATGGACTAATGTGTATCAATTTGATTTTATTGTTGCCATTATGTGTGTTCTTTCTTACACATATTTGCAAAAGAAATGTACCGAGATTGCTGGAAGGTTTGTAAACTCAACAAAAAGGGTATCAAAATGCAGTTATCGCAAAATAATTTTATAATGCGTGTATACATATGTACATACTTATGTTTGCCTTGTGTCTACTAAATTGGGGCATGAGTGACACTTTTATTTATTTATTTTTGGAGAGGGAGCCACCAAGAAGGTAAATACATTTTTAAGTATGCAAGTATAGGAGGATATTTGAAAAGTAAAGGGTTGGCAATTTTGTGCTGCGAAAATACTTATACTGCGGTTTTTTTTTATTTTTTTAAGGCGGTTATTGAGAACGGTTGGTTAGAACTTAGAAACTTAAAGAACTGTTTTACCTTTTTATGTACTCTTCTGGAAAAATTATGTTGCACATACCTGAAAAAAAGAAGAAAAAATATAATTAAAAAAGTGGACTATTTCAAAATTTTTGTAGATTATAAACCCTAGAATGGTAACGCTAATGAATATATAGTACGAGGGTGCTTTGCGGAAAATACCTACAAAGCTCATGAAGGCCTTCTTAAACTGATTATCGCACTAAAAAATTGATTGGGCCTGCAATGCACAGAGAAGTGGTCATACTAAATACTATTAATATACAAATCTTACCGAACAAAACGGACTACCGCGTTAAAACACTCACTTTCTGTAAAAGATATCGTACAGAGATACCAAGTAGAGCATCATGGTCAGAAGGAGTCCCGGGACAAGAACATTCGATTTGGTTTCACACTGATCGATCCAACCTGGCCCTTTGTAATACCACAGAGACTTACTTTATAGGAAAAAATAATTTTTGAAAAATTTTGAGTTATGACTGTTTTTGATTTAGGATGCGATATGTTCATATTTAGCCACGCAAAATAAGGAAATCAAACTCGTCTGTGCTGTGCAAGCATATTGTCTATAGTATATATAACCTACCATTGATATTTCCGCATTTACTGCGCGGCAACAACCCCAATTGGAGTTGCATCTACTGCATCGCATAACATAAATAGTAAGACGTAATTTGAGGTTCAATAACCATTAAACCATGTAAGTGGGGTGGAAATTTCCATACAAAAAATGTGCTAAGGGTGTGGGAAATGAAAGAAAACGTAATGAAATCGGAGTAAGTAACTAAGTAAATGGGCGATGCGTCCAAAACAAGTGCGCCCACCACCACTAAGTACCGAACCAAATTCAAAAAAAAAGAGGAACCCCACCATCAACTTCCCATGGTATCTTTTACTGTTGTATGCCCTGCTGTCATGCTGTCATGCTATTTTGGCCTCTCGCCAGTCGTGAGAGCGCAGCAGCGGCACTGAATTGCGGCATGAAAGTGACAAGGCGGTGTCTGCTGCCACCCCACTATGACGGTGATGACAAGCACAGGAGGCGTTGGAGGGGGAAGAGGAGAAGAGAAAAACCCTCGACACTATTAGGGGTGAGTGTAATGACAGGGGTGGTTGAGGTTATGGTGCTACCTCGACGTATGTACGTACGTATGTATGTGGTGTGAACGCTTGATGGTGCTGGCGACTAGCTGTCGGCTTATGCGCCACATATGCCACATTTACTATGTGTACAACAATACTTTCCATTTTTTTGCATTTTATTTACACTTTTATTTGCGAACAGGCACTCTGTCTGTTTTCGACGGTGATGACTTTCCCGGCTGATGGTTTTCAGCTGCTGGCACAAATGCCGCCAAACGTGCATATCAATGTAAGTGCTTCCGAAACCGCTGCTCTTGCGCCCCTCTCACTTCCACACTTTTTAATGATTTTGTACGTTGTTTATTAATTTTGAACTCGTTAACTCCATAGGCACATATGTATGCTTTTGTATGTTTGCATAAAGCACAAATTGTTAAATGCAAAAAAAGAAGAATTAATAAAAAAGTGAAATAATGAAAAGCAGAAAATCCAACTCAAGTGTTTTGTTGTATTGCGCAGATTTCTTTTTGTATGGTGATGAATTGAATCGACTCATATCTACGCATTTGCGCGTGCCAATGGGGAAGCAAAAAAAAGCATATTGCGCTAAAACATAATTGAAATTGAAATCTTATAAAGAGATCTGGAAATCTGCAGATGAATATGGAAATGGCGCGCCACAACAAAAAGAAAAAAAAAACAGAAATAATAATAAAGCAGAATCATCGAAAATCCGTCATTCTCACATATGTACGTACGAGCATACCGCTGCTTCTCGCATTCTGTTTGTGTGGGCCTTTTCCGTATGCATACACTCTTAATTTCATTTGCAGCCATTTTCATCGCGCGCATCGCAGCGCCGTCAAAACACACTTCACTTGAGTGCAAAACGTAAAATTCATATTCAAACATAAATTTGATAAGTCAAACGAAATGACAAGCGACATAACGCCTAGAGTGTGCGCACTTTTGGGATGTGCTGAAGCTTTGTGGTTCAGCATTTTAGGTAAAGTATGTTTAGCGTGTGCTTGGCTTTTCGCCTGGTGCTCAGGAGCATCTAATGCCTTCACTCCAGCAAAGCTCTTGAGGCTAGACTTTTGTCAGTTTCACTGTCACGCAGAAGTATTTTTTATTTTGTGTGTATTTATTTACGTTTATTTTACGAGTTGCTTGCCGACTTTTCACCAATGTGTCAGCACGTTTATTGACATGGAGCTTCAAATGCTCAAGCACTCATTGGGTTGGAGTGCAATGGGGTATAGTCGTTGTGCTGTGTGTGCAGTTACAGTTGCGCGGCTATACTCAATCCCGACTCTTGCGAGAAGAGAGGGAGCTTCGGTGGGGCCACTCTGACTTACTCGGTTTAAGGGCTCACTNCGTCTGTTCACCAGTAGGTGCGGCTGCAAGCGGGTGTCTGTCTTGGAGCAAGCGGCTCGCTATATAAACGTGTATTTGGTTGGGAAACCACCCCGTCCCAGCAAAGGGTTTTGCGCTGGGTTTGGGACCCGCCACGTAAAAACCCCTTCCAGTGAAGAAGCGAAACAATGCCTGGGATGAGACCCCCTTATGATGACGACCACGGTAAACGTTTAAAAGACTACGATTTGAGGCCATGCACCTGGAAGTCCGGACCCTTAATTGGGAAGGTGCCTCTGCCCGCCTGGTTGATGTCCTCGTAAGAACGAAAGCTGACATCACCGCCATCCAAGAAATGCGTTGGACGGGGCAAGGCAAGCAATGCCTGGGGCCTTGCGACGTCTACTACAGCTGACATGTAAAGGAGCGCAAATTCGGTGTTGGATTTGTGGTCTGAGAGAGACTCCGTCGACGAGTACTGTCGTTCACCCCGGTGGACGAGCGTCTAGCCATAATCCGCATCAAAGCGAGATTTTTCAACATCTCGCTCATCTGCGCCCATACCCCGACGGAAGAGAAGGATGAGGCATCCAAGGATCTCTTCTATGAGCACTTGGAGCGCACGTACGTGCGCTGCCCCCGTCATGATATTAAAATCGTGCTTGGAGACTTCAATGCCAGGGTGGGCAAGGAAGAGATCTTTGGAACCACCGTCGGAAAATCCAGCCTCCACGACGAAACGTCCGACAACGGATTGAGGCTTATCGATTTCGCCGGGGCCCGAAACATGGTACAGAACGTACTTAAATTATGGAGGGAACACTTTTCCACGCTACGGAATGGTAGCAGCACGGAAATTTGTGGAGAAGAACCCGAGCGCCCAGTCGACGGTGATGACGGAGCCGACGTTCCTCCGCCTGACCATGACGAGGTACGAATAGAAAAACCGCGGTTGAAAAACAATAATAACTGCCCTATACCAGCTCTTACTATTGAGACTTTGTATCTGGGTATACTTACCAGTTGATCTACACTTCCTTTCGAACAATATTTTACTGTGTTAGTAAATGCAATTGTAATTCAATTGCACAAAATTTTTACTTAACACATGTTATATGTTTAAAACAAATATGCAAGTGAATCACTTGTAATTATTTATGTTCACTGGCAGAGTTGCCCCAAACATACATACATACTATGTAACCATCAATTTTTTATCCGCGCTGTCACATTTAAATATTATTCAATAATCCAATACTTAATAGCTAATTGACTGCATTTAATCATGCCTTAATATATCGATGGCTAAGTGGAAAATCGACCTATCTCGGCAGCCGGTTCGAAACGCCCTAACTCCGAAAACTTTTCAAAAACGCCCGACTTCAGAATTTGATTGAAGAACGCCCTATCTCGGAATTCGGTTCAAAAACGCCCTATCTAAAATGATAGGGCATTTCTTAATCGGCAGTGGAGATGGGGCGTTTTTGAACCGAATTCTTCGGTTGAATGTTCTTCAACCGAATTCTGAGATTGGGCGTTGTTGAAAAATTTGCTAAGATAAGGCGTTTTTGAACTGCCTGCCGAGATAGGTCGATCTTCCACTCAGCCATCGATACGTACACATCGTCACCTGAAATGCAAAAAGACGTAACAACATCGTAACTGAAATTGAAAAAGTGGTGACTAAAATTTTTAATTTTTTTCATTAAATGATGTGGGAATTGTAAATCAATGAAATCCATCATATAAATCAAAAGCTGAATTCTGAATTTTTTAGTAGTTGTGACTTTTTGAATTTCAGCGAATATGCTTGTTACGTCTTTTTTTCTATTTCAGGTCACGATACGTACGTAAATTATCCATTTTTTAATAGTTTGTAATGTGATAAATCTGTGACATTTAAAGGCTTATTTTTTTAGTAGTTTTCACACTTTATTCTCTTTTTAACATCATTATTAAAAAAAAAACCCCGTTCCAGTGGTTGAAGCCAAATTTTTTGTTAATAAGNCGACTTTTTGAATTTCAGCGAATATGCTTGTTACGTCTTTTTTTTCAATTTCAGGTCACGATATGTACGTAAATTATCCATTGTTTAATAGTTTGTAATGTGATAAATCTGTGACATTTAAAGGCTTATTTTTTTTAGTAGTTTTCACACTTTATTCTCTTTTTAACATCATTATTAAAAAAAAAAACCCCGTTCCAGTGGTTGAAGCCAAATTTTTTGTTAATAAGTAGTGATTTCATGAAATCATAACAAATTGTATTAATGAAGTTGAATTTATGTTTTGTTTCGTCAACAAAAAAAAAAAAANTTTTTTGTTAATAAGTAGTGATTTCATGAAATCATAACAAATTGTATTAATGAAGTTGAATTTATGTTTTGTTTCGTCAACAAAAAAAAAAAAAAATTGGAAATTATGTAGGCTTGTGATTGAGTCAATTTGCATTATTATCGCTGCATGTTAATGTTTTTGTTTACATACCAATAATGTACAAACTATTTAATTTATTGGTAAGTACATAAAAATACACACGTAAGGTTAATACTTAATATTTTAATTTCACAATATTAAAATATTTACTTTAACATTTTTTACAAACACCTCTATGACTTTAGTTTTTCATAATCATCCGATTTCTTATGTAAATTTGTTTTTATTGCTCTTCATTTTTTTGTTTTTTTTGATTACAATTAACGCAACACTATTTTGTGTCACTTCTCGCGGTAAAAAAAAATTTTATTGCTTCGCATTTATTTTATCGCATAGCATTTATAGTCATTAGAAAACATGAAACGGGATAGTGAGCTTTCATTGTTGCATTTAATTGTACGAATGACTGTCGAAGTAAATGACTACCGAAAATCAAAGTAAAGGCGAATATAACTGAAAGTTCACCACAACTGGTTCTAAATTCGAACTTAGGAATATTAGATACTAAGTTCTTTACTAAAAAAAAAACTCGCATACCTTATAATTTAAAAATTTTAGGATCACAGACCATTAACAGCAAGCTTATTTAACTTGTACCCCCATCATTGTTAGCTTATAATTAAACCCATAGGCATAAATAGAAATTTACAAAGCTACGTGAATTTAAAATACACAATTAAACCTATTTGCCCTGCAGATTAACTGATTAGCCACAAACAGTGCTTGTAACGAGTTGACACTACAAATGAACAGCAACAAAATGTATCTATGCACATTTACATACATAACAATGTGGCAATCAAAGGACAATGAAATGAAATGCAAATAGTCTTAATAAGGCGAATGGCATGACAGGTTTAACCCATTGCTGAACTGGCGGAAGTTAAGATCGAAAAATGGATAAGATTAAAAGGAAGGGTTGTTTGATATGGAACAGAGTCTTATTGAGTAATACTTATATGAAAAAATTTTAGTTTTACATTGAACTTATGGCAGAATATTTTGCGAATGCGGCCAAAACTGAACACGAAAATTATTGATTAGAGACTAAAGAAAAACATTTTTTTACTATAGGAAATACGTACGGTGCACAGTGGTCTGAATAGAGAGAATTCAGCGCGACAACACCACTTCGTATCCGCTAGGGCCATTGATTACAAATCTTCAGTCAGGTTTCAAAAAACCAACATGGCGGATACAATATGGCGGAAAAAATTTTCAAAATTGATTGAATTCGCTCGTAACTTGTTACTCTTGGGGGGTTTTGGGATCGCTGATTATGAATCTGACCATGAATTTGTAAAATTCAAAATGGCTGATCCAATATGATGAAAAAAATCAAAGAACAAAATATGAATCACAGCGGTTATCTATTGTATTGAGAAGTATTAAGTCATGCCATTTTGAGGCAATTCGCATGACTTTGATTTTTACATTTTGTCCCGCTAGTTTAGTGAATCCGACCTGTATGAGGTGGCGAGAATGTAAAAAGGGAAGGGAAATTTTTGTAAGTTTAGGCTGTTTTCTTTGTTTAAAAAAATGTTTATTATTTTTTTTTTAACGAAATTTAGGTTATTATTAAAAAAAAATCCTTGTAAATGAAAATGCCAAACTTTGTAGAATATTTTTAACAAATGCTCATCAAAATTTGAAACTTTTTAATCGTATTTTTTAGAACTTTGTTGAGATCCAGTTGGGTATCTCATTAAATTTTTATATAATAAAGTGCAAGTTGGAAGTAGGTTGGACTTACCGCTAAATTTCGGCATTTTTTTGTTCACGCCTTTTCTTCCTTACAAAGTATATTTTTTTTGTATGGATAAATTGAGCAAAACCTTTCATGAAATAGCTACTTCGCATTTTGAATGGGCTACAGAACCGCATTCTCAGATTGTTTCTAAGAAACCTAATTAAAAAGCTCAACATTTTGATGAAACTTTGTCGAATTTTGCAAATTTTTGAAAAGTTTGAAATTTTGACTTACATGGTTTTTGCCACATAACAAGCTACGCTGTCATAAAAAACATTAAATAAAGAAAGGGAAATATCTTAAGAATACTTAAATACCCCTAGTTATATTTTCGCCACTGTATGTACTAAGTGTTAGGAGGCTGAATTGGAATAATTATCTACATATATTTTTTTAATTGCAACTAGCTACGACTACTTCGTATCAATTTAGCATCAGTCGCTTTTTAAAACGACCGAGTTTTCCGTTAGGCGTACATACATACATTCAAACTTATATACTATGTTCATCAACAATTTTATCTCAGCAATTTATTTTCGGTTCAATGTCAACAATAACCTAATGATTGCTTTCTCACGCCAAGACATGTTGAGGATATTCCATACTTAACTACTTACTACACTTTTTATGCTTAACAAAGGGAAACACGTTTCAAGAAAATGGAAAAAAGAAAAGTAATTAAAGTGCCATTGTTAGGCTTTTCCGCATTTTATTTAATGTGCTATGCTTTCGATAGCTGCAAGGAAGGAGCAGGCCGCTTCATATACATACATGCATGGCAGAAGGAAATTTTCGTTCCAAAACAAATTATGTTGACAGCAAAAGCCTAACGAAAAACGCGCACTAATCGAAAAGGACAGGAACAAAGTAATGTAGCAACAACAACAAGCAAATCGACCAAACAACTGAAGTACCACCAAGTACCAAATTAAAAACAGAATGGCTGAATCGAATAAAATTAACCGCGGAAACAGGTAAGCGAGCATGCGAAAGGACAAACAAATGGTGTATATTTTTGCTATTGTTGGTAAGTAAAGATTGTCACAGGCAGATAGGCGCACATACGCGTTCATTAATGAATATATACATTCAAACATACATACATGTGTATGTATGTATGTAGGGACAAAAAAGCACAGCTGTTGGGAAAATGTTTGTAGATATGTTAGGCGCGATTGTGTTTTTGGCTCGAGCTGCATTTGGTTAGTGGACAGGAAAAGCCAGATAAGTGAAATTCTGCGCCGACCTACACAATTTTGGACAACAACAATAACGCTCGCATAATTTCGCAGCAGCAAGGTAACAACAAACAGCACCAGGAAGGCATTGCTATACACATGCATGTACATATGTATGTACATAGAATACAAACACACAGTTGTATAAACCCTGCAGTCAAATTTAGAGGCAGTCTGACAAAGTGCTAGTTTGCGAACTACATACATATATCAGAACTATCTCTGAACTACACCTTTTCCAACAGTATTTCAGAAAAACTCAAATGTATTTCAGAAAAGGCCAAATGAATTTTAGCAAAAATTCCAATGTATTTCAGCAAAACACAAATGAATTTCAGAAAAACTCAAATTTATTTCAGCTAACAAAATTGGTAACAAATTCGATAAAAATATCGATAACAAAAACGGTAACAACATCGATAATAAAGCCAATAACAATATCGATAAAAAATGTCGGCATCCAGATCGTCAAAAATATCGATTACAAAATCGATAAAAATATCGATTATTATTTTTATAATTTCCAAAAAAATTGATAGCAAAATCGATAACAATATCGATAGCAAAATCGATAACAATATTGATAAAAATATCGATAACAAAACCGATGAAAATATCGATTATTGTATCGATAAGTCCCGAGAATCACGAAAATCTCTAAAATCCCAAAATAGTTCCCAGATTGAGTCTCAGTGTGTCTCTCTATATCCTTTCCTCTATAATTACCTTTATTTTAATCTTTCTTCCTCTATCTTCATCTTTAGTTTTATTGATTTCCTCATCCTTATCTTTTTCTTTATATTTACATATCTGTGGTTTTAATTTTATGTTTATAATTTTCTTCATCTACATATTCAACATATTGGCTTTGCCTTTATATAAGTATATAACTACCGCTTAAAGGTAGTTGCAATGTAATGGAGTGGGCGACAATTTCCACCGCCAATGACATCGCCGTGTAAAACTGGACAGTTGAAAGCATTGCTTGGGTATTGAGCTAGAACTAGTAATGTCGGCAAAAGTCTAGTTCTACGCTAGTTCTGAGCTAGTCAGATTTTCTGCGGGGAAGTTTACTTACTTATACATATGTGGACTTACATATATGCATGCATACTCCTCACTATAAGTACCTATTTTCCGTCCAGGTACCAACTATCTATGTATGTACCTATGCTGCCCTCATTGCTGGAGATTCTCAGCGCCGATAATGGCCTGCTGTGAATTTGTAACAATTGTTTCGCCACCGCCACCGCTACTGCCACATCGCATCGCCGCGCCTCGCCTCGCCTCGCTCGTAATGCATTTGCATTCATGCTCAAATTTGTGCATCCCAAACATTTATTTTCATGAAAGCTAGTAAATTATTCCATTCCAAAAACGAGACTATGGTAATAATTCAAATTCTGATCGTAGACCTGCCAGCATAAACAGATATGGGAGTTCAAACATGTACATATATGTATGTATGCATGTGTTTACCGTGAGGCGCCGCGCTGTATGCTAGAAATGCATACGCATTGTTTGTCTGTCTGTCTGCTACTTCCGTGAAAAATATCGTATCATATTTTCCATGTAATCAAAATATGAAATAATTCGTAATCTACAGCATTTTGGCGAGTGTGAGTTGCAGTGATTTTGGTTAGTTGAAATCGAATTTTTGAAATGCTTTGGGGAAATTGTGTTGTGCGTAGGTTGGCATGGAGCTGGTAAAATAAAGCGGATTTTTGAAGTGAAGTACATATTAAAATTTAATCATTTTTCGTTTTAATTAGCGCATTTTTGGCAAAGCTCCATTGTGGGGGATTACATTTTTGGTGAATATTTAAAAATTTTGTTTCGATATTGAATTCTGAATTAAATCCTACCAATATTATACATATGTAAGTATGTACTTGTGTAAATGTGAAAGGTTTTTTTTGGATGTTAGTTATGTTTTGAGGTAAAAAACTGTTGGACGGTTTTTTATGAAACTTCACAATATTATACATTGCTTATACATGCATCAGTATAGGAATAAAAATAATTATTTAGAAAAAAAGGAAGTTTAAAATTACACAAAAAAGGCATATCCGGAGAGCACTGTTTCACCCTCTTTCGGCTATGTGGAATCGAACAGCATCATTCGTTTTTAAGTTTTCTGCATGCCTTCATACACCTTTTTTTGAAATTTTTTCTGCCACGGAAAATTTTTCAGGTGTACCATATTTAATGGTTTTTAACTTTTATCTGGGTGGTCTTTGCGGCAAAATTTCGTTTTCAAAGTTATTCTCCAATTTCTCAGGCCTTAACTTTTGTGAATATATCAAATTCCAGAAAATAGCTCTTGAAATCTTTTAGGTGGAAAATCGAAAAGAAGTTGCAGGTATATTAATTGCGCATGAACACCAAAAAACAAAAAAAAAAAAAGTGTTAACCAAGGGGTAGACTCCACTATTTCTAAGCTTTTTAGTTTTAATGGAATATGTATTCCTAAGTTTTTTAGACCGTTGAAACCGAAAACGACGATAAAAATGGAATTTCACTCTTTCCACATTCTCTAGTACGCCTTATAACACCCTGAACGGGATTGAATATTGAAATTAAAAGTGTACTTATATGTATTGCTATGCTTTTGGGCCGCCGAAACCGAAAATGACTACAAAAAATTAATTAGATTCCTCCCTAGAAGGCATAAACGACCCCAATTGGCACAGGAAAATAGCACTATTCCACTGGAACCAAACACGGGTGCATAGAAGTGCAGGAGCAATTGTAAATTATGAAGAATCGGGTTAGAAAGAATGAGCCTTCGTCCAGCCGTTTTCTGTATATCCGGGCTCTGGTCACTATTTTCTGTTTCCAAACCTAAAGAACTGTCTGGGTGTTAAAATGAAGAGGCTATGACTTGGCCAAACACTTCTTTGAGTATCTTGAGAAAACATGTTATTTCAAAGGGATAAAAGCATTGGAAACCCGCTGTAATAAAAAAAGAAGTGTCTTATCAAAATATGATATTTCCGCTATACATTATTTTACAGGAGGTGCGTGGAAATGTCCCTGATTTCAAAGTTTCATGTATGTATATTAAAGATTTTATTTAAATGAAAAACTAAAAAATATTATCGGAAATGGAGATATCATCTTTTGATTAAACACTTCTCAAATATATTTAAATAAAAAAGAAATTAAACGCACTTTTGACGAAAAAATAAGCATATTTTATTCGTATAGTCACCGACTTATTAAGCTGCCCTCGTACGCACATTTTTCAATAAATCTTCTGAATCATTATGCATAAAATTGGGATATTGAATGCATCGTAAGAAATGTGCGTACCAGAATATTCATGGCTATCAAAAGCATTTTCGTACTCTTTAATTTCTCAGCTAAAGAATTTATTTAAATTTCACAACCTTTTTTCAATATCGTTATTGTGAGAGTTGACAAGCTCTCAGTCGCTTTATGTTCCATTACGCAGTAAAGCTCAAATATTTTGATCACTTTTTTACCGCTCAATTACGGTGACTTGGGATAGTTAAGAAAATGGAGTAATTTGATATTAGTTACAAGTTGAAAAAATTAATTTGAAGGAAACCCCAAAACTGAAATAAAAAGCAACAAAGCAAATTTGGAACGCATACTTTAAGCGCAGCCAGAAATACGATCACCCAAAAAGAAAATAAAAGTTAATTGAAAATCAATAATAGCGGGAATAGGGGAGAGGGTGATAGGCAAGCGTATGGATAAATTGCTGAACACTAATTTACTTCACACTGCTGTACGTATGCCTTGAAATTGATATACATATTGTATTTGTAACTGTATGCACTCATACATTAGGGTGCCTCACCAAAAAAAGCTGTGGTTTTCCGCCGGAATTATAAAACTCCTTATATTTTGAGACAACCGAAAAAATGTTTCGGAAAAATATTAAGATATACTTATGTCAGCTAAACCGATTTGAAATTTGCATTATTTTGATTCCGTTGCTAACTTTTTCCTACATTTTATGGAGACATTTTAAGCTGGAAAGGTTCCATCATCTGAGGTGAATTTTGGAAACAAATACATACATGTAAAAGCTAATTTTATCTATACAAAAAATTCGATTTTTGTAGGCATTTCCAAATGGGTCCAGCTCACATAATTTTTAATATTTTTGCAAAACATTTTGGCGGAGTTCCATAAATAATATAACAAGTTTTATATGTAATCCCGATTGAAAAAAGTAAAAAAAAAATCTTGTATGGCGAGTGATGCACCCTAATATATATATATACATACGTATGTACGCCCAAATGAGTGCATACAAGGGCTTCAGTAATTGACTAAAATTATCAATTACAAGGCGCACAAGTGAGGCATTACCAATTTGCTGCTGCAACGGTTATTCGTTGTTACTGTTTTTGTTTGTTTACAACACATTGCTGTAACAGCATATATAACAATATTATTTCAGTTCTTTTTTATTGCTGCATTACATTTAACGTATTTTGACACTGAGTACAAATTCCAAAAGCAATTTACGCTGTTTGCCCATCAGAACTGTTATTGATTATACATGGGCACATATGTATTTATTTTTATGTCATATCATATTTACTACATACTTATATAGTATATAGCATGTTCTTATTGTACATATGTATTTATGTGATGCATGCAATGCAGTTGCATATTCTATAGATAGACGCTTAAGTGCGCTCGGCGGCATTCCTATGGCAGATAACAACTGAAGATGGTGACAATAATGCGCGCTGCTTAAAAAAAAAAAAAATTACGGACCAACAAGACACTAAAAAATCACGAACGATATCTCAGCGCCCTTATACTGATAAACATACATATGTACATATGTGTCTGGTATATGTGAAGTGTGAAGAGTCCCCTCCGGGTAGCTCCCATTGCCTGGAGAGCACACACACAAAAAAAAAATACAACTACTAAATTACTAAACAACAACAACAAACCGTGTTATATGGGCATACAGTGAATTTTTTCCTTGGAATTTACTAAGTGTCACTTTGCTGACTGCCATCGTTAAATTGATTTTGTCAGCCCCTCGACACATGCCGATATCGAAGAAGCAGCGAGCTTCTTTCTTTCTTTCTTTTCTATCTTCTCATAAGCACTTAAAGATAGCTACTATGTAGATAAACTCCTTAGCATAGAGAAGTGTAAATGCACATTAACAGTTAATGCAAGTGTGCGCTGATAAAAAAATGAGTAACATTTTTTTAGTATCGAATATTTTTCACATCCATAAGTACTCAGGTACGGGGGTACATATGTATTTATATATGTACATAAGTACATCAGAGGGTACGCCGAAAAGTTTGCGGGAAGTAGGGAAAGAGGTGTGAATTTAAATATTTACTAGATTTGTTAATTTATTTTCGACATGGACTAGTGAAAGTAAAAGCTAGACATAAATTTTGATCATCCAAAAATAGAACATAAATTCTTAGTAAATAAAAAAAATTGCAATTTAGACTTGGCATACAATATTGATTATATAAAAATTGAAAGTTTGAAGAACTGGACATAAATGTTTGGTAACTGAAAAACTGAACACAATTCCTAGTAATTTGAAAAACTCGAAGTAAATTTTTAGTTATTTGAATGCAGCTACATATTTTTTAATTGGAACGCCGGCTACATTTTGGGCCATTTAAAAACGGTCCATAATTATTGGACATTTAAGAACTGAACTTAACTTAACTTAAAAACTAGACAAGGGCAGAATGCTAAATGTTTTTTTGTGTGTTAGTTTTTCTTTAACTAAAAAACAACAATGTATATATGTAACATTCAACAGCTGGACACATTTTTGTTAACTGAAGAACTGGGCGCAATTTTGTAGTAATTTTAAAAATGGACATAAACACTCTTCGATGGTTTGACAACTGAGTAAAAAGGTTATGTCATTGAATTCCAGACATAAAATGATGGTCGTTTAAAAAATGGACTGCAGTTTTGGTTTTAAAAACTGCCTTTGAAAGCGAGCGTAGTCCGAACTTGCGTTCTTCAACTAATTCAGACTTTTTTTTCAGACTTTAGCCAAAAGTGCTTTCTCTCTATCAGAATAGGCGTTATTAAGTATCCTACCAGCCTCCAGAATTATAGCTTGGAATATGCTGGCGTGGTTTTCTAGCCGCAATAGAATCTTGTCCCTTTACCACAGTGCGTCTTCTATGAGCCGTCAGAGCAGATACAGATCCCTCCTTAACATTAACAGCAAAGTGACCTCTACCCAATTCCTTTGTGGTTAGAACCGCAACCCGCTTTAAATAAGCCAAGATTTGAAATTTCTACCAAGCTGTGCTTGAATTTATTTGGTACTGGAATTTTCCAATAAATGAGCACGGCTGAATACGTTGGAACTTGCTTTAGGTATATGTAGATCACTAGGAGTCCAGTGGAAAATAACATTCAGTGCCTGTGCCTCAGTTTCCTGATGCTGCTTCTAAAAGTGCTTCACAACAAGGTATCTATTGAATGGAACTATGCGTTAATTGAAAAATATTGGCTTCTATCTCAGATCCCTTTACTGCGTGAAACTTTGACTTCCCCTGGTATATCTAGAAAATTGGCTAAATCCGCGCTCCATAAAAGCTCTACTTTTGCATTTGATTTTTTCACTGCGCACTTTCGATGTATGTACATATGTATATAACTACTGTATTAATTGTACAATTGAGTGTGTTTAATTTTCCAAGCAAAAAGACAAATTTAACTTTTATATATATTCACTATAAAGTCGTATCCGCCTAAATGACAAAATCTCATTTTATACATTTTTCATTTGATTCGATTTTCATTGATTTAAAATTTGTGTCTCCCATTTTTCCTTACATTCCTTGCCTGTCTTTTGCTTGGACATGTTCTCAAACTTTCACAATTATCTAACACTTTCGCAAGTATTTCCAAGATTTTCGCTTCTGTCACGTTTTTGCGCGCACCTTTACGACTTTTCCTCTTTGAATTTCCGCGACTATTCACATTAACTTTTCACATAATCGGCTGTTATCTTTTTGGTGCTCTCTTTTCGCGGTGCTTTTGCGAATGTTTAAGAAAGTGTGCAATACTTTTTAATTATTCACCATAAAAATGAAAAAATATGTTTATTCTAGAACTTGAAGACAACTTTAGAAGAACAAAATTTTAATGGTACTTACATAATGAGTTGCTGCAACCAAAATTAGTTTGCTTTAAAAGAAAACATGCTTTCTATTGACCCAATTTTGAAGTCATTTAAGTGAACGTTGCAATATCAGTTAGTTAGGACACACTTTTTGCACTTTAATTTTTAGGCGCTTCTTTTACCCTATTTTTTTTTTTTTTTTAGTGTAATTGCGCTTTCTTTTCTACCAACAATTTTACTTTTTCATTACCCGCATTAACAAGCAGGAAATGAGAAGGCAACATGTTTCGGAAATAGTAAAATAACATTTATCTGGTAGCTAATAAGAGACAAGAAATGCATTTAACCCTTCGATTTGTGAGAAGGTCCCTAGGGACCTTTTCGTATTTCATGTGCCTATATCTTTTTGTTCAATGCATTTTTGAAAAGAATTTATACATGTATTCCAAGAATAAATTAAGCTGAATCGTTTAAAATAAGTTTCGAAGGGATACGGGATCACGTTCGAGTGTTTTTGAGATTTCAACATATATAGTACGGGGATTAGTGACAAGGTCCCTAGGGACCTTGTACAATTTTAGAAGAAATAACAAGTTACTTGCATTTTTGAAAAGAAT
Organism: Rhagoletis zephyria; assembly: GCF_001687245.7. Taxonomy (NCBI): domain Eukaryota; kingdom Metazoa; phylum Arthropoda; class Insecta; order Diptera; family Tephritidae; genus Rhagoletis; species Rhagoletis zephyria. Next base: position 40,278 of record NW_016161526.1, read on the forward strand.
TTATACATGTATTCCAAGAATAAATTAAGCTGAATCGTTTAAAATAAGTTTCGAAGGGATACGGGATCACGTTCGAGTGTTATTGAGATTTCAACATATATAGTACGGGGATTAGTGACAAGGTCCCTAGGGACCTTGTACAATTTTAGAAGAAATAACAAGTTACTTGTCTTCATGTTTTGATTTTTTTTTCACTTGTTCTTCAAATTATTTCATTCCTAATATATATGCAGGACGTTAATTTAATCAAAAGACAACATAAATACCAAAGAAGTTGCACATGTACAGTCGAAACATCGAGCAACTCTTTGTAGGTCCCTAAGGACCTTCTCACGAATCTAACGTCATCGGCACTGTCACTCATCGGAGGGTTAAAAAATTTACTAGAAATAATTTGCAAGGTTATCTTCACTAGTTTACAAAAACTTCAAAGTGTATCAATGGTCCTGGTATATCCTTGGAAGATAAAAATACGACAAAATTGTACTTTGCTTTTGAAAAACGTAGTGGTCAGCAGAGTGTGCTAACATGCCAATATTCCACAGGGCCTGGGATCGAGCCCAGTTTTCGATCAACACCAAAAACAAAAAAGAAAAGGTTTATCGAATAGCGGTAGTCCATCGGCAAGCAATGGCCAACCTAGTGTATTTCTGCTATGAAAAACATCTTCTCATAAAAACACAATCGACGTTCGAAATCGGCGTAAAACTATAAGTGTAGAGGTAAAAAGAAATTGGACAAACGCTGGACCAAATTTTCAAAGACAAAAGCAGCTGTTTTGTGTAAAAAAAATTTTATTCAAAAGGTCTTTAACTTATCAAATATGCCTTTAACTTGTATATAAAAATTATTTCTGAGAATGTTTTTTGTTTTAGTTTGAAACACCGTAGTCATTTTCCAAAAGAACAAAACCAAAATCTTGCCCAAAAAGCACAGCCAACCAACAACCATCAGACGCCGCATTCTCATTCACATTCCCATTAGCTTTCAACTCAAATTCCGCGCTCAATTCGTTAAAACTATTTTTAACACTGCAATGCGCGCCCATTGATTTTATCCACCCGCACCTAAATAGTAAATACAAAACGTTTTTTCATCGCCGCAATTGCTATTTTTGTGCTGATGATAACACAAAATAGAATCAGTATAGCGGCAAGCGGGAAAAATGCAGCGCATACAAAAAAGAACAAAAAATTTTACGAAAAAAAGCAATTTAATTCGTAGAAAAAGGTTTCATCGAATAGGGGCAGCAGCAAACAATCAAAGGCAATAAATAGATTGATAACGCCAGCAAAAGTTCGAACACGAAAACAAAACCAATTTCTTGAGAGAAGCGTGCACGACGAAACGTTTGCGTTTGTTCGCGGTGTGATACGTATTCTTTATTATTATTCTTTTTGTTTTTGTTTTGCTGTTTTAATGCTATTTTTTTTTCAGTACATTATTCCTCCTCCATTGCCGTCGCTTCTCATCGCTCGCAAGTACTAGATACGAGGTTTTTTATATCGCTTAGATACTCAGGCTGTCGGGCGTGATAAGACCGACTCTACACCGGCAGTTGTTGCCAGCTTGCACGGCTTTCATTGCTTTCTGCGGGTAGAAAAAACAAAAAAAGGTGCAGCGGATACTTAATGTGAAGTTGATAACCGATAATAAAAGAAAAAAATACAAAAGAACGAATGAACCCGCAACGAGCGCACAAATCAGTAAAGTAAAACGCTGACAGTGCTGCATAGTCACCTCTTCTTCTTTCTAGCCATCGGTTCTACCTCCATTGCTTAAGTGCAAGTTAAACAAAGTAAATGCGAGCAAATATTAAATTATTTTACTTCAATTTCGATGAACCAACCGCAGCGCGTTGTAACCGAATGGGATCGGTGGCAATTTACCTTGGTGGTTATGTGTTTTGGGTTCTTGAGTGAAAAAAGGAAAAGAAAAACTGAAGTTTTTACTAAGAAATTTATTGTGTAAGATATATTATGATTATAACAATAGAATAAGATTAAGTAATGTCATTAGGATTAGTATGAATCAGTCCTTGAAAAAAACCATATCAGGCTTCACAATTGCACTTTCACAAAAATGAGAATGTATCCTAAATAACGTCATCGAAACTATGTACATGTTACAGAAGAAGTTACGTACAATGTTGACTCCGATAGTTTTGAAATCAATAGTAATATTGAATAAAGCCTAATCAGCTGACACTCTTCAGGGAAAGTAGGCAGTATTTGGTGCATGTTACTGTAAAAGCGCCATGGCGATGAGATGGGGTCTCTATCCAATGGTAATCTACACTCTATATAAAACGACCCGCATGGCGTTAAAAAACCCAAAATTTAATTTTAATATTCGAAATGCTAGTCAGAGTTATAAGAGATCAGAGTGCCATATTTCATCAAAACCTTACAGCCGTTTCTGAGTGAAGAGCAGTCTTGCATAGTGCATGTTTTTATTTTCAAAAAATACATCCGGCTAAGGTCTCTAATTTAACATCTAATTTTTGAAGTTACATTTCAATAAATGGCAACCCTCCTGAATAAAGGTCAGGAATAAATCCCTTTCAAACCCATTTCGATTTATACCCATTTTTCAATAATTCATCCAATTTACTTAATAATTTTCATGTAACTTTTTAAACACGTGGCAACGCTCTTCAAACATTCGAAATGTAAATACTAAAGATTTCTTAACGTTCTTTCGTTTGACTACGGTATTTTCATATACTTTTTGAAATAGTTAATTGAGTTAGACCTTTCAAACAGGTGGCAGCCCTCTTCAAAAAGCTAAAAGCAGTTTGCAGTCGGCCGCTGTGGTGTAGTGGTAAGCAGTGCGCGCTTCCACTCCGCAACGCCTGGGTTCAAGCCCTGGTCAAAGCAACATCGCAAAAAATATAGAAAAAGGTTTTTTCTTAACAGCGGCTCGTCCCTCGGCAGGCAATGGCAAACCTCCGAGTGTATTTCTGCCATGAGTCGGCGTGCCGTTCGGAGTCGGCGTAAAACTGTAGGTCCCTCCGCTTTGTGTGACAACATCAAGGCGCACGCCACAAATCGGAGGAGAAGCTCGGCCAAACACTAACATATGTGTAAGCGCCAATCTATTATTATTATTAAAAGCAGTTTGCACATCGGCAGACCAAGCGCTTTATCTTGACATCTAATTTTTGAAACGGTACAGATCTTTTATCCTGGACAAAAAATTCCTTCGCGTATTATATATGTATATAGATAATCAAGCCAATTATTTTATATGCAATAATTGTGAAGAGGAAATCACTTGAAAAGCCTACAGCAGTTAAGAAGTTAGACTACGTACGAGGGACGGCTTTGTGGAAATTAGTGGCGCCATTCAGACCTCTCATAGTCTGGTTTCTTCTTCAAACCGGAGTATCACTCTGCAACCTTGGGAAACTTCGACCTCATACCTGAACGGATAAAGGATCCACATACATGAAGCTGGCTAATCACCAATTCTCGGTTTCGACAGGCGCTCCCAACCGAGCACAGTCCAGTGCACAGTGTTTGGAGGCTGATAAGGTGGAATAGTTTCAGCATTTCCTTCTGGGACGATACCAAGTGTGAATATACCAAGTGGCAACACAGTGGACCACATAAGAAATAGCTGAGTGAGCTCTCGCTGGACTAACACTTAAACTAATCTAACCTCATTATAAAAGTTATTAAAGGGCTATAGAAAACTTTTAGAGTTCTTGGCTGGATTTCGACCTTTCTCTTTCCTCTTTCGATGTTGGTTTAAAGCCTTTGCGGAAAACAATTTTACCATAGGTATTTTCCCGAGATAACGCGCATGCATCTACTTTAGGAGGTAATCATAGACTTATAAAAATTAATGCAACTTTTTTGTGAAAACGAGTGAGTAGACGAGAATTTATGATTCGCTTGAGAAGAACGCAACATAATTTGGCGAGACATCCTAATGTGCACACAAATGTAACCTAGTGCACATATATGAGTGCCGTAAATCATAAAACAAGGTTTGATACTCCAGGTTACAATAACACGAGCACATTTAAATAGTTGTTTATAAACATTTTTAATAATAAAAATCGGACGAAGCGGAAATTCTCCAAATTTCCTTTTATTCTTACGAGTTTTGACAAAGTTAGAGTTTCTTGTACGCGGCGGACTTGAGTGCGCCCATGGCTCTTTTATAAAGAATTTATTATTTACACATTTTACGAACATAGCATACATATATGTATAACACCTGCAGGAAATGCTGTGTGGGCTCTTTATTTGATGTTTTCTTTTTTTGCTGTGCATGTTTTATAGATAATAATTTTTTATTTAGTGCGTCAATAATAAATAATTGACATTTGCAGTGATCAAAATGTGTTAAGTAAATATTAATGGCCGATAGACGGATATGAGTGGTGATTTTTTATCCGCACACACAGCACAAATGCGCTGGGAAGGTTTGTGATTGCTTGACAAGAGCTGATCATTGTTGGAAAAATAAACACTTTTTTTCTGTTTTTCTTTGCAGAAATATATACGTAAATATGAATTTATGAATACAAAAACAAAAAAAAAACGCAAGCCACGAATTGAAATTGCAATTTGATATGAAACTGGCAATTTAACAGCAAAAGTGGTAATAAAGTATTATTGCGAATTATTTAATTTTTTGTCATGAAAAAATACAAAAGATTAGGTTTTTATGTACGCATAGAAAGCTTCAACGCATGGGTTTATATGAAATTACTAAAAACACATTTTTTTTTTTCGTTGTTAACCAAAGCACAGATTACTTATGGCTTTAAAGCCGATTTACAATTTATGCCAGATGACCACAATGACACTTTCTATATATAGCTCAAATTTTTATATTTACATCTCTTTTTGCACACTTGCTGTGCTTTGGGTAAAAAGGCATTACTTTTTCAATTTTAATGACATATTTACACAGTCTTTTTCTGTGATTTTGTGATTTACGTGACTATTTCAATTAGGGCATTGAATTGATAAAAACCTTATATCTTTTTCATCTATTACATTTTTTATAACTAAATAAAGCGCACTCTATAAGACCGTATTTAAAAGTAAACAAAATTTGCGGTTTTTATACGACATTTGTTCGATAATAAATTTGCATGATGGACCGAAATTACTATAGTAATATAGTAGTAAAGTCAGCTGGTTCCGCTCATAAGGCGAATTATGATAGATAACTTTCAAATGTCATCACTTAATAGTGCAAATCTTTAATTATTCGCACCCTGCTCCTGTAAGAGTACAAGAGAGAAGGATAGACTCTGACCACCACTTCGAAAACTATTTTCTCCGACAGAAGTGACTGGTACTTTAATTAGCGGAGACAAGATCCCGATCTTCCAAAATAGCCACTGAACAAGATCTGTGTTTAGACCTAAAGACTCCCAGCTTACTGAAGAGTAGTCCAGCCTGAGATATACTGCACAAAGCTGGTAAGCATTATCGACCTACAATGCCGAAAAATATAGCCAGTTTTACTGGGTCTATGGTATTCCGGGAAATAAAGTGATCTGAGATAATTTTGAAGGACCTAGTCCCAAGCTTACAACCTCCTTTGCGATGCCTGTTTTCACTGATTGAAGATATGACCAGAGAAGCTATTAAACTCTTAAGCACACGTGCACTGTAACGTCTTAACTTCGGTCAGTGCTCGATGAACAAAGAGCACAGAGTTTGTTCAGGTGCACAAAATCGAACGTTCAGCCTCACGGAAATATTGACGGAATACATGGCCGACTAATTGGCAGCCCACAATAACGACTTCTTGTCAAGCTGTAGAGAGGAGGAGAAGTTAGAATTCATGCAGAACTTTCTAGGCAGGGGTCCATTTCTTGGAAGGAGGGAGCGTCTGCTAAGGTTCGCAAGAAATTAAGAATGGTTTCAAGATAAGTAGGGATAGGTATGGGGAAATCCTCTCCTGGGCATCACAAGGACCTTGTGTGAACCTTGGCCGTTTTTTGTATAATCTTGAATGTCAAAAGTATTTAGGTATGTATTTGTGTTGTAGAAAAAAATAATAAAGTATGCACTACAAAAGTAGAAAAGTATTTTGAATGCAACTTCATAACGATCATGATTGCATTTATGTACATTCCTTAAACTTTAAGTAAATTTCATTCTTTATGACTCAGTTACGAAAAAATTACGAAATAGTTGAAAAAGTCTCTATAATTCCAAAACTCAAATTCCGAAAAACTCACGAAGAATTCTGACAATTCGTAGAAAAAATAAAAACAAGTCTTTAAAAAAAAACCCGCAACGTTCTAAAAAAAATTCCAAAAGTTTAATATGAAGAATCCCCCAAAAAAATCAGGTTAAAAAACTTGGAAAATTTGGAAAATACCGTAAATAATAAAATAATAACACGCTTCAACAAAATTTTGATGAGGCTCACGAAAATGACCCCAAGTCCATTTACAAACCTTTCCTGACAAACAAACTGAGGTCAGTGCAGCAAACTATTTCTTTCTTTTATTTTTAAATTTTAATAGCTGGACCATATTAGTAGATCAGTCACAAAAAGATCAATCAAAAAACGACAGACAAATTCCGAATAAGAGCGACCGCGTGGTAAAGAAACAATTTCGCGACTGATAGAGCAGACTACCGATAGATTTCGACATGTGCGCCATGTTGACACAGATGGAACGGAACGAAATGCAAGCAAAATTTGACAAATATTTCTCAGTCTGTTCTTAAGCTGATAAAAAATGTTTGAGAAAATGTGTAATTTCAAATGATAAATATTGCAGAAAATCAAATTGAGAAATAAGATATTGTGAATGCGATATAAGAATGAATTTAAAAATCGCACTTGGATATTTTTCACACTGAAACCCAATACCTCCTATTGAAGAACTGAGCTTTTTTTTACTTTTCCAAGATGTATTCACACATTTCTACTAAATACTTGAGACGAATTGTATTTTCATTAATATGAGCTTTTATTCTTCGGGGAAAATACGTCCAAATGCATTTTATTTTTGAAAATGATAACACTGGTTTTCAGAAAAAAAAGTTCTATGGGTTCCACTATCCAATTCCTATTTAGAACTGCACGGTGATTCCGAAACTGGAGTTAATTTGTTTTTCTATGGGTACGTTTTCGAGACATTTGCAATTTACCGTTATTCAGCTTAAAAAAACTTAATCAAGTATAACTTACGAACCAATTGAACAATCGTAATATGAAATACGGCAAATGAAAGCCAATTAAAGTTTCCATAAACCGTACGACACTTTTCTGTAGGCCTGATAGTTGCTGAGAAATTAATTAACAATTTATTTTTCCCCTCTTAAAGTTGGGATTTTTTTAAATTTTTTCATCAAAAAAATGTGGAGTTTTTAATTGATTTATCAGAAACTATCAGGCCTAGTATTTAGCATCTCATAAATATTTCAATTCATTCGCGTGGGTATTTAACATGGACCGTAACCATTATATGAAAAATAATTTAAATCAGCATTTAATCAATATTTTAAAATTTTTGTTTTTATGCGTCTAGAATTTATATTTACTATTAAGTTAAATATTTTTACTCCACGGAGATAATAAGTATTTGATTTTTAAATTTTCAATCACAAATAATGATTATAAAATAATCGCTCAGTGAAATAAATTTTTCTAATTAAAAATTTTTTATAGAATTTAAAAGGCCATATAAAAGCAATCAACTGAAATTTTGACACGAAAATTTTGAGACTTAAGTATTCCTTTTATTAGGGTGTCGCTACCTCTGAAAAGGATATGTCGGAAATACCGCTGGTGTGGCTTCTAAATTTTTTTAATAACCATTATTCTTTTCTTAAGTGAAAAAATAAAACTCAATAATAATTATTATCTTTGAGCGAAAAGTAAAGAATCAAAAAGAAATCATTTTTGAGCGAAAAAATAAAAATCAAATATTAATTATTATTTTTTAATTTTCATTGCTTAAACTCAAAACATAAAATGCATCGTAAATTACGATAGGACATACCGACGCCTGCAAACCATATCATGCTAAGTCACTTTAGACTTAGCATGCATAGTATGGTTTGGAGGCGTATAAATATATGAGTATAATTTAAAATGTAGAGTTTTTTGAAGCTTTATAGACCGTCAAAACATTTTCCACTTTTTAGTTCTTTCTATTTAAATCCAGATTTCCAACAAAAAAAAATATTTATTAAAATATATAGCAATTTNCCACCCTACCAAGAAACGTATGTTAGCGGATCTTACGAATTTTACGATAGTTTCTCTTACCCTCAAGCTCCGCCTCACCTAAGAGTCTCNGAAGCTTTATAGACCGTCAAAACATTTTCCACTTTTTAGTTCTTTCTATTTAAATCCAGATTTCCAACAAAAAAAAATATTTATTAAAATATATAGCAATTTAGCAATTGCATAAAGAGTTTATATTCCCCTTTTCCGTTAAGTCAGTAACATTAGTATTAAAATTTATACATGTATATGTATGAGTGTACATATATACTTGAACACAATAGCTTTTATCCATATAAGTATCTACTTCAATAAATAAATCACAGCTTAAACTCACCTCAAGCGAAAACCGGTTATGTCAATNCATTCGTTGATTGTATCGAGAATGTATTCGTTTTATAATTTTTCCCAAAGTTTTTTCGGACAAAATATTCGAAAAAGTATATGTATGGAAGGAGGCATCGCTTTAGTAAACATTTTGTAAGAATTTTCCAAAACATTTAAAACGTAAAACGTGTTAATTTAGTAAATGAAATTTAACAATTTAAGGAACCATATAATAAATCAGAGTGAGTATTTATTGAAACTCCTTTGCAGGATAAATAATTAAATCTATTAAACTATCCATCCTTATCACACAATACGTTTATTTATATAAACAGAATTTTTTTTTTAATTTTCAGAAAACAAAACTCTTGTAGTTCTCCATTATGTTAAATATAAAACAACTCTTAAAATTTTAAAAGCACTCTTTTAATGTGAGAATAAATGGAATGGAACAGCTCAAATTATCGTAAACTAGTAATTTTAATGTTTGCTAACGATTCTTCTCTCGATGCATTCCCGATGGGTAAACGGATCGAAATAACTTTCGTTTTCGCTACTTTCTCGATAATAGAACAGATCGAAAACATTGCCGCTTTCATTAATTTCGCGATAGCAAAACGGATCGAAATAACTTCCGCCTGAGATACGTTTCCACTATCGATAACACTTCGAAAAACCTTTTAAAAACGCATGTCGAGAATGAGAGTTCTGCTGCCACAAACTGAGCGACAGGCAATACTTTTACGATACTATTTCGGAACACGTTCTCAATAGTTTTGTAAGTGAAAGTGTTGCTAAAATATCTAAAACGTATACATTCTCGTGTACGTTGGTCGGGTGGGTATGCATGTGAGGTGGGTACACATGTATGAATATAACTCTAAAAAATAACCCTACAAGACAGCTGAGTATCATATGAGTACTCATATTATCATTATCCCTAATCACAAAAGTGCTTATCAAAGTCCTCATTTTCGTTCAGGCCATGGGAAAAAATTGAGTACTTTCCCCTCAATGTTGTCATCAGAAAGTCCTCAGTACTAATAGTCAAACTACTCATTTATGCCGTACTACAAAAACAAAAGTGTAAATGTGTGAGAATTTTTGCCTAAAGTGCTCAGCAATGTCTTGTAGGGNATTGAAGAACTGCCAAATCCGCAGAAATGTAATCAATCCCAAGTAACCGATGCTTTCACGTTATACACAAGCGTATTTTTTTTTTGTATTCATTCAGCACGTTTTGTAATCACTTTTCTGGGAATTTTTTTTTGAGTTGCATTGAATTTTTTTCAGGTTTAAGCGAATCATGGAGTACTTTTGCATTTAATATACTAATTCACCAAAAGCGTTGAGAATTGCTGTAAAAAGAGAGATTAAAAAAAAAACATATTTTAATTAACACCTGTTGAAATGGAAGATTTTTTAGNCAATACTTTTACGATACTATTTCGGAACACGTTCTCAATAGTTTTGTAAGTGAAAGTGTTGCTAAAATATCTAAAACGTATACATTCTCGTGTACGTTGGTCGGGTGGGTATGCATGTGAGGTGGGTACACATGTATGAATATAACTCTAAAAAATAACCCTACAAGACAGCTGAGTATCATATGAGTACTCATATTATCATTATCCCTAATCACAAAAGTGCTTATCAAAGTCCTCATTTTCGTTCAGGCCATGGGAAAAAATTGAGTACTTTCCCCTCAATGTTGTCATCAGNTATGCATGTGAGGTGGGTACACATGTATGAATATAACTCTAAAAAATAACCCTACAAGACAGCTGAGTATCATATGAGTACTCATATTATCAT
>NW_016161527.1:0-2612 GCF_001687245.7 Rhagoletis zephyria
TTTTCAGCGGCTAAAATCGCTTTAATTTGTAATGCTTTTCTCTGGCGGCCTTTGCGGTTTTTTTTTATAAAAAAGGTGCAATTTATAATAACTGGCGTTGATTTTTTTAATTTTGTTTGCAAAAGGTCTTTCGCATTTAATTCTAAAAGAGATTTACTTTTATATGGTAAGATGGGCAAAACTCCGCCAGTAAAACCAATTCGTTAGAAAATCAAGGCGATTTTTAGCGGCTTTTTCTAAAAATTCAGATAAAAAAGTTCAAAATTAATATAAAAATATGTTGAATTTTTCAAAGTTTTGTATAAAGTTACATGTTAGTGTACATTTTATTTCGTGTAGTAGATGAGAAAATAAAACATCGGTAAAACATCGATGTATCGTTTTTATAACCAATGTTTTTTAAAATCNTTTTTTTATAAAAAAGGTGCAATTTATAATAACTGGCGTTGATTTTTTTAATTTTGTTTGCAAAAGGTCTTTCGCATTTAATTCTAAAAGAGATTTACTTTTATATGGTAAGATGTGCAAAGCCCCGCCAGTAAAACCAATTCGTTAAAAAATCAAGGCGATTTTTAGCGGCTTTTTCTAAAAATTCAGATAAAAAAGTTCAAAATTAATATAAAAATATGTTGAATTTTTCAAAGTTTTGTATAAAGTTACATGTTAGTGTACATTTTATTTCGTGTAGTAGATGAGAAAATAAGACATCGGTAAAACATCGGNATTAATATACCCTTGTGCACAAGTGCGCTCGGGTATAAATATGTTGAATTTTTCAAAGTTTTGTATAAAGTTACATGTTAGTGTACATTTTATTTCGTGTAGTAGATGAGAAAATAAAACATCGGTAAAACATCGATGTATCGTTTTTATAACCAATGTTTTTTTAACATCGATGTTTGTTGTGGGAACATCGATGTTTTCAAACATCGATGCTCTTAAGAACGATGTTGCATCCCCAGGTATTCGCCATTGCTAACGCGCAAAGGCCCAAAAATCTTGCGCAGAGTATTTCTCTCGAAAACTCCAAGAGGCGCTTCATCAGATGCTTTCTTTGTCCATACCTCCGAGCCATACGCCATATTTAAAAGCTTTTTTTTTACTGTGAATTTAATATATTATCTACATATGTAAAATAATAGCCGTTTCCATGATTGCACTTAACTCAAAAACTACTGGATAGATTTCAGTCAAATTTTCAGAGATTGTACCTTGCATATATGGTCCTATTGTAGGGTAGTTTAGTATAAACGAAAAAATAGTATCAAAAATTACCCTCTAAGGAAGTAAGGTTAAATCTATAACATGTACATATATTAACTTTTTACATTTTGGTAACTCAGGTGTACAAAATTATGGAATAAATGTAATAGGCCGAAATCTGCGGAAATAATAAAAACAGTTATATCTTCGAATCTGGTTACGCCTTGCGTTACTAGATGGATCTCATTGTACGATTCGGTTCGGAAGTTATTAGAAGTCAAAAACAGGTGAACTATGCTATAAGCTGGAAACTTCTACTTTCAATGAGGAAGAAATCGAGTATTTGGAAGAATATGCAATAGTAATGCAACCTATCGCAGAAGCTATCGACTTCCTTCAAAGAGAACAAAATATGTTCTTTGGTTACTTTATTCCAACTTTACTGTCCATCAAAATAAAAATACGACGTTTAGCTTCCGAAAACTTGAAATATTTGACGGAAACTAATATTCAAATGCAATCAAAGCTAATGCAAAGTTGTGAAAAATATTTTAGTTTGCACTCTGACTCTTGGGATGCAGTTATTACAGCAATTCTCATTCCCGATATCAAACAAAAATTTTGCAAAACTTTGCTGGAAAGTGCTGATTCACACAGTCTTTCGGGATAAATTTAAAGAATATGCGATGGATTTTAAAAAACAACCGGTAGGGTAAGATAATAATTTACAGCCTTCAATAACTGCTAATATATCATTTCTCGAATTCGATGAGGAGTGTACAGGTATTTGATTAAAAGAAACCAACCTGCAAAAGTTTTGTAAATAATTGCTTTTTTAGATGAAAATCGGTATACATGTTGCAGGGATTGGCATTGGTTGATCGTCAACTGTTCATACTCATTCAATACCGCTGCTTTGTATGACTGAGCAGCGGCGTTGGCTTAGTAGTATCGATACCTAAACGAAATTAGAGGATGACTGAACACGAGCGCATTGCGTGCTGTCTTGCAAATACAGCCACCACAAGTGAACGATGCTTATAACTGCTCATACTGATATTGACTTCGGCAAATCTGTACTCTGAATGATCGTGCACGAAACCAGCAAACGTGGCAGTTGAACGGCTCCGAAAACATGACAGTCATCATTTGTTGCAGAAGTCGTTTGACTTGTTGCTGAAAATCATCTGACTTGTTGCTGAAAGCCATTTGACTTGTTGCTGAAAATCATCTGACTTGTTGCTGAAATGACGACGAATGTGGTAAAGGTTCATTTATCGTCTCGTATGCATGTATGTATGTATTTATAGCGCGTCTACCATTCAATTGCATTGCTCACTGCTGGCTAGTTGTGAGGAATGTTCATACGTACGTATGTATGTATGTACATATCAATGCTTCATTTCAAA
>NW_016161527.1:3383-36956 GCF_001687245.7 Rhagoletis zephyria
TCTACAGCGAAGAGTACGCCACCGCCGATTCTGTCCTCCCTATCTTGTCTATAGGTATGATTAATTATTAGATTTCAGCGAAGTTTCAGTAAAAGAAAGAATATTATAATTACATTCAAGGCCTTTAAAGTATAAGTTCGTTAATTTAGTATTTAAGCCTCTTACATTTTGGTAATAAATACTNGGGGGCCAAAAAGAACTACTAAGCAGCGCATTAAAATTATCTAAATTTACGTCAATTTTAAATGAAGTAATATTTCTTTCGTAATTAAAATTAAAATTTCTGATGCTTAAGTCGACAATTGTAATTTTTGGTAGGATATAAAGCTTTATATCGTCTTCGGTAGTGTCTCTCGAAAATCTAGAAACAAGGATTGACTTCTTTGGCGGAACCACAACTAGTTTCCTCGTACCAGACGTTGAGTTTCTGCGTTAGTAGTTGAGGATAGGGAAGGCGGTGGAGGCTTTGAAGATGATGCCACCACTTCATTGGGGGAAGGGGAAGATACTCCATGCTCTTTATTATCCGAAGCAGATTTCGTTACACGGTCTTTTGAGGCTGAGGATTCTGATGCTGGAGGACACGGAGAGGATAAATTAATTAAGTCCGTCGGAAGATCATTCTGACGTGCAACGGCAGCAATTTCCTTAGATGGACTATGAAGACGCTTACGTTTAGACACACGGATATCCTTAACAGATTGCAAGGTGTCTAAGCATTTGTATGATTTAAACATATTTTCTTAATGCTTAAATTTTTTTGTCAGTACCGACAATTCCCTTCCTATTTCTGTAAAACCATTTCTGGTTTGCCTAAATAGCTTGAAATTATCAACTTCGGTTGACCTGCACTTTACGCAAGACCAGCGAAGGCCCTTGCCATCATTAATAGCGTCCAGAATTCTTCCCGTCAAACCAGCACATTTCAGATGGTAAATACCATCACACAGCCAGCACGATAAGTAGCGTTCAGAATCGCTTTTAATTTGGCAAGTATCAAGATCACACTTCATATTGAAAGATTTATGTAATACACTCGTTAATAAAAGACAAACAAAATAAATTATAACAATTAAGGAGCTGATGTAAATAGCTTTAAATAAATGTAGCGAACAGTTTGAGTATCTCTGTAATTATGACACTTAATAAACGCAACGCAAACAGCTGTGACAAGAATTACTAGAAGAAGTAAACAAAAAGAGTAGAACAAATGTGCAAAAACAAAATGAAAGTTAACTACAAAGGATACAACAACAATGATAGCAACAAATGACTCGGCAAAATTAGAATCTATGCTAGTGGAATTTAATTAAATTTACTTTAATATAAAACCAATAAATTTCACTTAGCTTCAATTATTTCACACTCTGATGCCCATAAGCACTTTTTATCACTACTTTAACACAGAATTAGCACAATGAACTCAGTAAGTAGAAAGCCGAAATCAGAGCACAATAAAGTACAACCTCACAGCTTGACGTTTGCTTATATGTTTTAAATTTTTTTAACCGACTTCCAAAAAAGGAGGAGGTTATCAGTTCGTCGGAATATTTGTTTTTATTTTTTTATTTTTTATTTATTTTTGGTTATGTATGTTACCGCATAACTTTGGACCACGTCAACCGATTCTATAATTCTTTTTGCATCGGAAAGGTAGTTTGTCAGAGGTGGTCCCATACTAATCTGGTTAACATCCGATCAGCGGATCATGTGATATATATATATATTTTTTTATATGAGAGTTGAAGTCGTTTTTTTTTTGCTGAAAATTACTTTTTTCTATTTGTTCACTTTGCCCTTATTTGTTTATATATTTATGTATGTATTTGCTTTTGTGTTTTTTTACACTGTTTGCACTCTTTTTTATTGAGTAATTTAAATTTTCAAAGGTGCCTGTCTGTCTGGCGCAGAGGGACCATCGTTACTTTTACACCAGAGGCTAACACTTTGGGTGCACACTCACCACTTTCTTAGAAAAATCCAATGAACTCAATAAATATCCCAGTAATATCTCCCGATGATGAAGTAGTTTTATCTGAAATCCCTACTTGTATTCTTATAATTATCTCTATGAGCCGTTAACAGCGTTATTTAATTTGTCTCTTAAAGAGGGCGTTTTTCCAACTATATGGAAGGATCGTTCATAACCCCGTTACATAAAAGCGAAGCAGATCTTGTGGATAACTATTCTACAAATTTACTTGAATTAACATCCTATATCTCAAAAGCATTTAGTGAAAGCAAAACTGTTGATGTTATATATACTGACTTCAGTAAAGCATTTGACAAAATGTGCCCTCGTTGNAATCAACTTCTACAAATTTACTTGAATTAACATCCTATATCTCAAAAGCATTTAGTGAAAGCAAAACTGTTGATGTTATATATACTGACTTCAGTAAAGCATTTGACAAAATGTGCCCTCGTTGCTCATCTATAAACTTGATCTTCTTGGTCTTGCACCTAATTTTCTACGTTTGATCTCTTCATAACCCTATGATAGATCACAAAGGGTAATGTTTAAAAATACTATCCCTGACGTCATTGATGTTACTTCAGGAGTCCCTCAAGGTAGCCACCCAGGCCCGGTTCTGTTCTTGCTTTCTATAAACGATATTTCTACAGATATAAAATTTTCCAAAATTTTAATGTATGCAGATGATGTAAAGCTTTATAAATCGTACGTTTCAATTAAAGAAATATCTTTGCTACAATCAGACTTTAACAGCATGGCTTACCGGTGTCAAGTAAATCTTATGCCTTTAAATCTTAAGAAATGTAAAATAATATCCTTCTCACGAAGAGCTGTTCATCCCGCTTCTTATATAATAGGTAACCATAACCTGGAACAGGTATACCCTTGGTATCACAATGAATCCTAAGCTTAATTTTAATCTTCATATTAATGTGTCAGTCAACAAGGCTAAAGGTGCACTTGCATTTGTGAAACGAAAGAATTTTGTGACTCTTATATCACTAAAACCCTGTTTACAACATTAGTTAGGCCAATTTTGGAATACGGTTCGGTGGTTTGGAATCCAAGGTATTAAATTTACTCAGACAAGATAGAATCAATTCAAAAACACTTCCTACTTTTTGCTTTAAGAAATTTCCGTTGGGATTCTCAATATCACCTTTCACCTTATACGAGCCGATTAAAACTTATTAATCCTCCAACACTTTCCAGCCGCAGGCAAATGCTTGGTACAATATTTATAATTAAATTACTGACAGGCTCAATTTCAAGTCCGCTTCTTCTGGGCGAAGTTAGCCTTAATGTTCCCTCCCGGGTATCAAGGCACTTTTGCCCCCTCTTTCTGAAAGCTTGTAAAACTAATTTTGAATTGCACGACCCATTCCGTTGCTTATGCCAGGAATTTAACTCTTATTCCAGCACGTTTGATATATCAGATCCGCTTTTCAGCATTAAGAAATCGATGCTGTCCTCTCTCGATAAATGAATCATTAAAATAAAGACATAAAATAGGCTGATGAATTTAGTTCTGTAGCTGAACAGTTTTAGATCTCGACACTTAACAAACTCCTGCCTATCGTGACTCGGCGTAAAAATTGAAAATAAATACTGGTTCCGTACGTCATGCGGACTGCGCCCCTCGTGCGGATGGGCGGGAATGGAGGGTAAAAACCGTTGGGATTATTATTATTAAACAAGTAAGAAAGTCTAAGTTCTGGCGGAGTCGAACATTAAATACCCGGCGCAAGTATTAAATATATGATTTTCACCTTTCCGCAAGCTACCGCTACATGGTAAGCCGGGGTGTATCCATTTTGAGTAAATTAGCGTCCTTAAATTTCGAAATATTGAAGTTTCAAGCATTTCTGAAATTTACCGTTCAATGTTTTGCTTTTATGTGGCAAGCACAATAACCATACCGAGTTTGGTACAAATTGGTAGAACGGTTACCGATATACATATATGTGATCATAAGTGGGCGGTGGCCACGCCCATTTTCCAAATTTTATCATAACGTATCCTTGGTAAAGAATTGTTGCAACGCATCAATTTTGAATAAATTAGCTTTAATATTTACTGATTTATCGAGATTTCGTATTTCTCGCAAATTACCGTTATATGGATGTGGTTATTCCGATGTTAAAATCGGCCATTTGATGCTGTGACAGGCTAACAACTGTGACCAAGTTTGGAAGAAATTGTGCCGCGGTTACCAAGATATCACATGTAACCATAAGTGGGCGTGGCTACGCCCATTTTCCAAAAAATTTCAATATTCCTATTTATCGTCTAAAACATTATTGAATATCATATTTTGAGTGAATATCTTCAGTAGTTACTAAAATATCGCAGTTTTTGTATTTCTGAAAATTACCGATATATGGGAGGTAGGCGTGGTTATTGTCCGATTTTGCCCATTTTCAATACCATCCGTTCTACGCCCGATCGCAAAGATTGTGTTTTGTTTTATGTTATGTTGCAATTAATGCGTGTGTGTATGTGTAAGTATAACCCAGCAAAACCTGCGTGACCAAAACTCAAACACATTTACAAGTTTTTTGGTGCTACCAATACACCCGCACACTTATCTCTCTATCTTGTATGTAGTAGAGGTATACGCCGCCGAGCCACGCCGCCGCCGCCGCCGTTTTTTGTCATTCTCACGCGCCGCCGCCGAGTTACGAAAATACCGGCGCGGCGGCGGCGGCGGCGGCGTTCGGCGCCTAAGGAATTTTGTACAAAATTTTCATTATGATATGTACATTGAATACATCGTTTGAAGGAACTAAATACTACTTGTATAAAAACACAATTTTACGAAATGAAAATTACATTTTTAAATTAGTTTTTTTGCATAATTTGGGTCATTAGACAAGAATATGATCTTCTTTGTTTTTCCAAAAAGAGCGTAGCCCCAGAAAAAACATAGGTAACATATTTTTCGACGAAAGCGTTTATTACATTTAAATTAGGGTCGAATACTGGTAATCTAACGATTGTTTTCGGCAGTAGACAATTCTTTTCCAATACTACAACAATACTACTTTTTATACACCTACTACACAACAAGAAAGTTATAACACAACAAAAACTTTAACGCCAATCTCTCAGAAAGCAGTTTTAATAGAAGCGGCCTCTTTGCATCTAACTCCCCAATTAGTGGAGATATAATAAGGACAAGTTGATTTTTCTATGTATTTTTATAACTTTCATGAGCATGAAATGGTATTATAACTTTGGTCCGATGTTTGTAAGTACCAGAATAAAAAGAGATAGACCCATTAAAATGCATACTTATATGATCAGAACGTCGAGCTGAGTCGATTTAGCCATGTCCGTCTGTCTGTCTGTTCGTCTGTTTGTATGCAATCTAGTCTCTTAGTTTTCGAGATATGCGGATAAAATTTGGTAGGTGGGCGTATTTTTATAATGTATTAATCATTTGTCGGAACCGGAAGAATCGGACCACTATAACATATAGCTCCCATACAACTAATTGTTCAGATATGAGATTTTTCGTTATAACTTCTCCATTTATGCGGCTAGGAAAATGAAATTTTGCATTATTTGCACCCATTATCAACAGAATACTTACAGTGAAAATTACAAAGATCGGGTCACTATAACCTATAGCTCCCATACAACTGATTGTTCAGATATAAAATTTTTCGTTATAACTCCTCCATTTATATAGCTAGGAACATGAAACTCCGCACTGTTTTCACTAATTATCAACAGAAAACTTACAGTGAAAACTAAAAAGATGGGGTAACTATAACCTATAGCTCCCATACAAGTGATTGTTCAGATATGAGATTTTTCGTTATAACTCCTCCATTTATATAGCTAGGACCATGAAATTTTGCGCTATTTCCACTCATTATCAACAGAGAAAATAACAAAGATCGGGTAACTATAACCTGCAGCCCCCATACAACTGATTGTTCAGATATGAAGTCTTTTATCATAACTCCTCCATTTATGCAGCTAGGAACATGAAATTTCGCACCATTTTCACTCATTATTAACAGAATACTTACAGTGAAAATAACAAGGATCGGGTGACTATAACATATATGTATCTTCCATACATCTGATTGTTCAGATATGGGATTTTACTGTAAAACTCCTTTATTTGAACAGCTAAAACCGATAAATTTCGTAAGATATTTTATAATTAATAATACAAAGTCTACTGAGAAAATCGTCAAAATCTATGCTGTATAAGCTTTATTTCCTATACCACTGATTGTTCAGATACCAGTTTTTGCGATATATCTTCTTTATGTAGGAAACTAAACCCAATAACTTGTGTTACCGGTTTACATACCGATCACATAGCAGTGAAAATCACTTAGATTGGTGCTAATATAAGGTATATCTTCAATACCTCTGATTGTTCAGATGCGATTTTTTATATAGGTATGTAACTCCTCTATCGATGTATGCAGATGTTTCAAAAGCAGTAATCTGTCAAAGTAAAATTTTGTAGATGTTCATGAAAGGTATGAAGCCTTCGGCATAGCCGAAGACAGCGCTGCTCTTACTTGTTTTTCATTACATTCGGTTCTCGTTAGAAAAATTTGGCGCTTCATATTTTAGTGGAAATGTTAACCATCTATAAGCCATTTTTTCCAACAGTGGGTCAAAAAGGCCCATTCTGGTTCGAGTTGATGGGTTAAACTTTTGGAAAAAAAGTAGACAAACCTTGTTTTCAATATGTAATCCGCAAAAAATCGTAGGAACTCCGTAATTTAATATAACGGTTGATAAGATTATTGCAAAAATTTATTGAGAGCGACATAAATTACCCCAACAACTAAACTTTTAACATTTTTTTATTTCTTTAAATTTCAATAGCATAAACGGATCTGTAGAGAACATAGAGATCCGTGTGATTATGTATGTATATACCTCAGACCTTCTTCTGTTCGCCCATCAATCAGCGCCAGACACTCAACATTTTAATTCAAGCAGGAAGTAACAATATTTAAATTTAAAACTAATTCAATAAAGAAATAAATAGAATTATAATAACAGAATAATTGGCATCGCGAATGATAATGAAATGATAAGATTAGTAGCCTCATGGCTCTTTGAAATCTACCTTATGAGCAATAGCGCCGGCGTTTCCAAACGCGCCGGCGTCGCCGCCGCCGCCGAATATTTTTGAAGTTGACCACGCCGCCGCCGCAAAGCCTGTCGGCGTAAACCTCTAGTATGTAGGAGCAACCAGTCTAGCTAATTAAACACATCTTGCTATTCGTTTTTGCTTCAGTAGCAAAAGAAATGAAAAATGACAAATGTCATCATATGTCGTACAAATCAAAACAAACCAAAAGAAAAACATAGTCGCCCGGGAGCTAAACGTCAAATGTAAAACCATTTTAATTTGTTTGCGCGCGTGGCTTTTATGCGAATCGGAGTTTTCCTTAAACTTTTTATAGGATAATTGCGGATTTCAGCTCGTGTTTGTGTAGCAACAACGAAAAGGGTGCAGCCGTTTGCAAATTGCAGAAATAAAAAACAAGCGGTAAGTTAACATCTAACATAAACCATTTCATTTTCTTTTCACACGTTTTAAATGCAAAATTACAATGTATAAAAAAACGTTTTCTAATTTGATGAGTTGCGAAAGAAAAGAGTGGTGTTCAAGTGTGGCAAAATTAGCAAAAACATACGGCATCAGTGAAGATGTGGTAATTGACAGTGCGGTTGTACAAGAAGACTGCTCTGATGAGTCGATGCTCATCAGTGATGAAAGCATGGAAGTCCTGGAAAATGATGGTGCATTAGAGTTCCATAATTTTAATAAAGCTGTCCATTTGAAGTTTTGGGCTATAAGAAACAGAGTATCCCACAACTCTGTCAGTGATCTCCTTCAAACTCTTAGAAAAATAGGATAGTTGAAGATTTGCCACTGTCGGCAAAAAGTCTTTTTGGCAGAAGTAGAAAAAAAGTTGTTGTGCACTCGATTCCAAGTGGAGAATTTATATACAGAAGAATCCAACACCATTTTGAAACCAGTTCTTTCCCCTTTCTCCAAGAAAAAGAAGAAATCAATCTCGACATAGGAATTGACGGCCTTAGATTGTTCAAAAATTCAAATAAAGTATTATGGCCGATCCTTGGAGCAATCATTGGCTTTCCAAATGAACCTCCGTTTACAATTGCTTGTTTTTCTGGAACGGAAAAACTTTGGAACGTTAACGATTTCTTGAAGGATTTTTGTGATGAAGTACTTTTTTTTTAAAGAGAAATGGACTTCAAGTGGGTTTATCACCAATTAAGAAAAAATTTAATATTCATTTATTTTGTTGTGATTCACCAGCACGCGCATTTATTACAGGTGTACAATCACATAACGGAAAAACACTGCTCAAATTGTGATCGAGTTGGAAGTTATATTAACAGAAGAGTTTGCTTTTCAAAAACAGTTCGTACTTTACGATCGGATTTAAGTTTTAAAATTAGAGCTGAACCAGCACATCATAATTCAGCATTTAAAACTTGTGAAAGTGTTTTAGAAAAAGCAGATTTCAAGAAGGTGTCGCAGTTTCTATTAGATTCTATGCATCTTGTTGACCCCGGTGGGTCCAAAAAATTGCTTCACTTGTTGCTGAAAAATGGTAACGTCACTGAAATGAATGCTAAAATAAATTTTTTGTCGAAATACGTTCCCTCGAAATTTGGTCGAGTATGTAGGGATTTAAATGAAATCAAATTGGAAGTCAACCGAATTTAGACAATTTTTGTTATATCTTGGAATTTTTGTGTTGAAAGATTCAGTAAGATGCGAACTTTATTTTCATTTCATTCTATTGCATGCAGGTATACGATTGATTTCTTCTCAAAAGTCGTTAAGATCTGGGGCTAATATCGCCCAAGAAATTTTACAAGAATTTGTTAAAATGTTTGGTGATATATACGGCGACCATTTGGTCAGTTATAATGTTCATGGGTTGCTGAATTTAACTGATTGCGCTAAGTACTTTGGGCCTATAGACAGTTTTTCTGCTTATAAGTTTGAAAATCACATGCAGTATTTGAAGAAAGTGATTAAAAAATCCAATAAAATTTTGCAGCAATTATACCCGAGGCAAGAGTAATAAAAAATCCAAAATTGGTTCATTCAATATTGATTTTAAATACGAAAAAGATTCTTATTGTTTTAGTCGGAATACCGGCCCGATTAAAATAATAGGAATTGAAGAGCACTAAGGCCGAATTTTTATGCTTGGGCACTATTTTAAAAAGCTCGAAAATTACTTTGATGAACTAGTCGAATCTTCTCCGGCACTGGGAATAATATTGGCTAGTCAACTAGACAATAAAATTTTAAAAATTTAAAATCATCATATTGAATATAAATATTTTTGCATTGCTGAAGGTGTCAATTATCTTCTTATTCCGCTTTTGCATCATCTATTCCATGAATTCCAATATTAGCCAAAAACCTCACTTTATATAACGTTATTTTTGCATATTTTACGTATTCGATATTAACTTCACCTTACTTTACAAAAAAACTATATACTAACGAGCACATTACTTACCCAGCCAGCAAAATATCTGGAAACGTATCCGAAAATGGAAATAATTTCGTACAAAAACCTGATGTTTCATCCGTTTTCCGATTCCGCTTTCGGACGTTTTTCAGATCAATTCTCCCACTAAAGTGTTCAGCCGAAACGTATGTGCAGAAAACTATCGAAAATGGTAGAAAACGGATGTGCTTTCGGCTGTTTTCCTGAAATTTGTCTGATCAAATTTTTCGTTGAAAACGATTTTACGAAAAATTAACAAATATGGAAATCGTTTTCTGAACGTTTCCGGATACGAAAAATGTACGAAAACTGCACTTTCGGCAAAAGGTACGTTTCTCTGCTGGCTGGGTATTTATAAATGATGATACTGCCGAACACTGTTTTTGGAGTTTCAGATATGGAATTAACATTTAGCGATGAAAGCTATACCCAGCCCACAACTTCAACAACACATCCGTCGGTTCCATTTAGGAAGCGATTCGGGACATCTCTAAATTACGACCAAGTACCAGATGTGTACATACCTGATCAGCAACCTGCTACCGATAAAGGTAAGCTGAATGCTTAAAAAATACCTATTATAATAGTATATTTTAATTTCATTTATAGAAGAAATAGTGTTATTAAAATTAGTTTTGGAAAAGCAAAACAAAATATTAGAGCGGTTGGACTCACACGACGTTCGCCAAATTGGAAACGATGTGCAAAGAAAATGTAAGTATAAACGTACATATGTACACATATACTACCCTACAAGAATTGTGTGATGGAAACTAACACATTCTCATTTATCTTACTAACGCATTTGCAAATTTTGCGTTGGTTAAAAAGAGACCAATATATAAGGCCATAAGTTGGAGGAAGACGGAAGATCATATGTACACAAATGTTTACATCAGATTTTTCACACTGCCCTTTAGAATGTGATAGAAACTTGTAGGTAGCCAGTGACAGAAATCTCTATCAGCCTTGCCAGTCAAATGATTTGTCAAATGATGGTCACTGTTCTTGCAGGGTAGCATTTAATACTTTTAGGGCCAGTGTTTCAGTGCCAGTTTAAACTTACATTAGTAAACTGAGTTTAAATTGAACAGCTGGCTGACATTTGATCTTAGTTTAAAGCAGCCAGATCGGGCATTTAAACTAAGCTAGCATGTCAAGAATACCTTGAAGCAATGGTGAGATCAAAACTATTTGCATACATGCATACATACACTCATGGCCAAAAAATTGGTGTACGAAATGGTTTATAAAAGTAGCTTATTATATAACAAACACCATTTCAAACTTTGTACAAAAATTAGAAAAATTCAAAAAGATATTGGAGCGGCAGGAGTGGATACATATATACATGGATACATACATTCACACATATATATGTATATCTATTTAATTTTATCAAAATAGGTGATTAATAAGTTCAAATTCATTTACTTTCAGAAAATGTTTTTGATGCGGCTGAAGGGAACATCTGGGAGTGTGGACGATGTTTTCCGTAAAGTCTATACCGATGAATTTATTTCGTTTTGTAATTGGGACGGAAGAGGTGACAAACAAGCCTTGTCACAATTTTCATTAGCTTCCGAAATTTTTTATGGTAGGTCATCGACCATCCATCATAAATTCAAATGCTCAAATTTCGTTTATTTTTATGGTTTCAGATGTTTTTAAGCTGGAGGGGCGTATATGATTTTTAAAAATGGTACGGAAATCCATTGAATTAAGCCACCATCGGCTTAAACAAAAGAAGTATCGTCAAAGGAGTTCGATTTCAAAAGTGGCATAACAAGGATGCAGCTTAATTTTGGTTTATATATATACATAAGCATATACATATCGTTGGCTTAGTTCGCAAACGTGCTAAGTCCACTTTTTATGTAAATTGAGATTTTGATGCAGTAAGATAGCATAACTGAAAATACATCATTAACAAAAAAGAAAATTAACGTAATGTCGTTTTTACTTGTTGTTATGCATTGGTACGCAAATGTGCTAAGTCAAAAAAAATCAAAAAAATATATATACACGTCTGTCCGTGTACACGATAACTCGAGATATCTCAACGAAATTTGGTATGTAGGTTTCCATTTATCCAAGGTAAATTATTAAAAATGGGCGAATCGGAATGTAACCACGCCCATTTCCGATATAAAGGTATTTCCTAAAGATGCAAAAACTACGTTATTTTAGTGAATATTGGATGCAAATTGTTCAAAATTAGTATGTGAAGTAGAATTTTTGTAAAAAATATTATTGTGCAATTTTTGGAAAATGGGCGTGACCCCGCCCATCTATTATGAAATGCTGTATCTCAGTAGCCCATTCACCAAACTCGGTACGAGCCTTATTTAGGGTCTAGCTAAGAAATCTGTTGAAAATCTTATTCACTTAAAATCGATGATCGCGATAACCACTCAGCAGAAAATTAGATTATGATACATTTTTGGATAATGGGCATGGCGCCGCCCACTTATGACCACAAATGTGTAACTCGGTAACCGATTTATCAATTTCTACCAAACTCGGTGCACTTAGTAAACCTGGTACGGAAAAGCAATTTGTTGAAAATTATTCAAATCGGACCAAAATTATATTCGCTTCCCGTATATCTAACGGTAAATTTCAGAAATACGGAAACTCTGATATTTCAATAATTAAAGACGCTAATTTACTCCAAGTTAATACTTACAACAATCTCTTAACAATAAATAAGACTGCGTGACACCGCCCACTTTATGACTACAAGGTGTATTTCGGTAGCCACCTTAGCGATTTCTACTAAACGTGGTTCAATTATTTCATTGAGTTTAACTCAGGATATTATCGAAAACGTTTGAAATCGGGAAAAAGGCCCAGCTTACGACAGTATTTGATACCTGCGCCGGGTAGATAAAGTTCGGTTTCGCCCAAACTTATACCTATTTACTTGCTTTTAATTATTTTCTTTTATAAATGGTACATAAATTCACGACTTAAAATAGTTATTTTTGTTAATAGCAATGAAATAAAACTGTATTAGGTTATAATTCATTTTAAAACAATAAAATATATTTAAAATAAACAACTAAATCTTTTAACAATAAAAACTAATGGAAAAAAGGTTGATAGAAAATGTGCTAAGTCCACATTAAAAGAATATAATCTTAAAGAAAAAATGTGGTAAGTCCTAAAAGAGCCTATAAGTCTGCAACAGCTTTATTTTGAAATTGGCCGATTATTGGCACTATAACACGAACTAAGGAATAAAACTGCATTTACAGATTAGAAAAATATTGACAACAAAAAAAGTTAGACGGTTTTTTGTCCCTCCTGAAAAAAAAATAAAAAATGGACTTAGCACGTTTACGAACTAAGCCAACGATATATAGTTGGTTCTTCACATATGTACATATGTACATATATACTTGTGGTCAGCTGATGAAGTTAAGGGACATTTTGAGCAGTTTTGGCTATTTTTCTTTTGTTTATTTAATGTTTATAGTTTTATTATAAAAGACTGGCACATTATATAACCAGCACCTTATAAATCCACATTTTTAATCGTTCATTACATACATATATAGTTGGTTCTTCACATATGTACATATATACTTGTGGTCAGTTGATGAAGTTAAGGGACATTTTGAGCAGTTTTGGCTATTTCTCTTTTATTTATTTAATGTTTATAGTTTTATTATAAAAGTCTGGCACATTATATAACCAGCACCATATAAATCCACATTTTTTATCGTTCATTAATTAATAACACAGGGCAACACTGATTTTGGTGCGGCAAATGTTAAATCTGTTTTTGATAGACTTTTTTGAGCTGATTACGAATTTGTAATTATAGATTCCATCACGTACAAATTTTGAGAAAATCGTGGTCAAAGTGTCAAAAAATCGGTTTTTTTTTTCAATATTTGAGAAGCTCGAGCAACGAGTAAAAATGTGGTAGAACCTTCCGCTTAGGCTTAGCATAAAGCTAGAACCCTAGGCTACTGCCCCTGAAAATACCATCCCTGCACCTTTACTTGATGGCCATATATGGTCATTTGTTGAACAATAAAAAAAATGCTGGCTGATGGAGGGCTTACCGAGGTAAACGCCTATGTACGATATTGAGAAGGGAAATTGTTGAGGCCTGGAATAAGTGGCCTCTGCTTCTCAAATCTGTTAGAGGTACGTGTAGGTACGGATCTACACGTGTAAGGGTAATCGATGTGAAGCACTCAAGTAGTTGTATAATAATGCAAATGCACATGTATGTAATTCATATGCAATTTAATGAGACAATATTGCAGTTCAATAGTACAAGAATGAGAATTCAATATAAATATAACACAAAGATATTCCAAATAGTAATTGAAATGTAGATGATAATTCAAATTGATACTTAGCAAAGTAAATGATGTATGTGGTAAATACTCCACGTTGATGAAGTTGATAAATTCCTTCGGTTGATGTAGTTGGTTAAAATGATACTTTCTCGATGATGGTCCAATCCGTATGGTCGAAAAAGGAGAAGAACAGAAGAAGGCGGAGAACCACATCGCATGGCCACATCGAACTGCCGTAAGTTCGAAAAAGAGGGTGGCTGCGTTCTCTTTAGCAGAGGTGTATTTTAAGTGCGTAAGTCGCTTAAACATGGCGCCCCCGTTGCACTGGTGCAAGGGATTCCTGTACTCGTTCCAATGCCTTGATGGCTTCTGCAACGGCCCGGCGGGTTGTATTAGTAGGCAGATTGGCCGTGGTTCGCTCGCCAGGTAGTGGACGATGTAGTAACGGGTGGTGTGGTCGGTCACAAGTTTTGCAGTTGTCAGTCGATGTGCACTGTGTCTTCCGATGTGTTCTAGCTAGACAATTCGAGCAGTATTTGAATTTACGTACGCAACGGATGCGATCTTCTACAGTCAGCTTCAAGAAAAACTTGCAAAATCTGAGTGCGTGATACCGGTGGCAAACTAAGCACATATGTACGGTTGGATCACGATGCTATGGTGCAAGGACTTTGTTGTATGGTGCTGCATATGGATGTCCAGCTGGTGCACGCCGAGGAAGTGGAATCGGAGTTAACTTTCGAGGTCGTTGTCTATTATTCTTGCATGAAGGTACGCGCTGATGCTCAATTGATTCGCGTGGACTTGGTGAAGGCGTGATTGAATCGCGACGTCGTCGTGTAGCACCCTTTTTCCCTGGGGCTAGCCGAAGATGAAGAGCTTGTTCACGTCTACGCGACGGCGGTGTGGTTGAGTAGCGACGCTGCTGTGCGGTGTTCTTGGTGCCTNTTCTCTTTAGCAGAGGTGTATTTTAAGTGCGTAAGTCGCTTAAACATGGCGCCCCCGTTGCACTGGTGCAAGGGATTCCTGTACTCGTTCCAATGCCTTGATGGCTTCTGCAACGGCCCGGCGGGTTGTATTAGTAGGCAGATTGGCCGTGGTTCGCTCGCCAGGTAGTGGACGATGTAGTAACGGGTGGTGTGGTCGGTCACAAGTTTTGCAGTTGTCAGTCGATGTGCACTGTGTCTTCCGATGTGTTCTAGCTAGACAATTCGAGCAGTATTTGAATTTACGTACGCAACGGATGCGATCTTCTACAGTCAGCTTCAAGAAAAACTTGCAAAATCTGAGTGCGTGATACCGGTGGCAAACTAAGCACATATGTACGGTTGGATCACGATGCTATGGTGCAAGGACTTTGTTGTATGGTGCTGCATATGGATGTCCAGCTGGTGCACGCCGAGGAAGTGGAATCGGAGTTAACTTTCGAGGTCGTTGTCTATTATTCTTGCATGAAGGTACGCGCTGATGCTCAATTGATTCGCGTGGACTTGGTGAAGGCGTGATTGAATCGCGACGTCGTCGTGTAGCACCCTTTTTCCCTGGGGCTAGCCGAAGATGAAGAGCTTGTTAACGTCTACGCGACGGCGGTGTGGTTGAGTAGCGACGCTGCTGTGCTGTGTTCTTGGTGCCTGGGGCCAAGCGCAGATGCAAAACTGGTTTACGTCTACGGGGTGGCGTCGTGCTGCAGCGGCATACCATTATGCTTCTGTAAAATAGACTTGCTTCAGTTTTGAAAACTTATGGCTATTAGAGAACAAAGTTCAGATATTGAAAGTTGCTGTCAGGGTGGTGTCTTAGGGACCTCTGACTGAATGTGTAGAGGACATAATTTTACGATTGGTCTGGTGAACTGGCCGTGTTGCGTTTGAACGTCTGCAACACGCACTTTATCGTCCGGGCCAAGGTAGACCTTTACAGTTCTTCCTAGACGCCATTCGTTGGGTAGTGTTAATTCGTTTTTAATGACTACAAAATCATTAACGGTAAGGTCCTTTTGTGGATATTTCCACTTGTATCGTTTGTGTAGTTCTTTCAGGTACTCTTCCTTCCACCGAACACTAAAGTGCTGGTGGAGCAATTTCGATTTTTCCCAGCGGTTCTGCAAAGAATAAGTAGATATCCCTGGCGGTAATGCTGCCATGATTTGTGTTCGCATTTTTTGTTTAGAAATTGTACAGATTTTGCAACTGAAAATGATTTGTTTAACTTTGGACTTAAGTCTCGGGATGAAGAATTCCTGTTTTGCCATTCGGATCATGAGTTGATGTTCTGCATGCAATAGCAAAGTGTGTACAAACTGGAGAAATAAGTAGCAAAATCTTGATGACTCAGGTAGAATAATTGGGTACCTTTCGTTGTACGAAAGCGGAGCGTTTTTCAAGCGTCCGTTGACTCTAAGAATGCCCTGTTTATCCAGCGACGGATTCAAGGGAAGGAGCGAACTCCGTTTAGCGATTGGTTGGCAGTTTTAAATATTCGTCTGGATAATGACGTTTTTGAGCGAGTACGATTAGTCGCGTTTTTACAAATTGTATTTCATTTTGAGAGAGTCCTACGGTTCCGTACGAAGGTTCTGGTGTGGACTGTATTAGGTGTGATTTGATTCGATTATAGAAACGAAATATGTATGCGATGACTCGAACGGCCCTTCGCCATGAGGAAAAGCGACTAAGGATGTCAGATTGATCTTCTAGTGTGTGAAGAGTTGTAATTTTTCGAATCTCGGGAGGAATGACTTTTTGATGTAGTGATTTTGGCCAGTGCTTTTGTTCTTTCATCAGCCATTCGGGCCCCTGCCACCAGAGTGTGTTGTTGATTAACTCTTGTGGCTTGCAGCCACGCGTTCCCAAGTCCGCAGGGTTTTGATTCGATGAAATGTGCTTCCATTTGATGTTTCCCACATTTTGGATTATTTGTGCCGTTCGATTGGCGACATAAACTTTCCACGTACACGGTGGATTTTCCAGCCACGAGAGCACTATTGGGGAGTCACACCAAAGAAATAGCTCATCTTTTCCTAGAGGAAGTTGTGAAAGAACGGGTTTTATTGCTTTCGGTAACATAACTGCTCCACATAACTCCAAGCGCGGAAGGCTTATTGTTTGTAACGGAGCTACTTTCGATTTGGAGCAAAGTAACTGAGAGGTTACATGATTCTCGTCTGACTGAGTCCGAATATAAATCGCTGCGCAATAAGCTTTCTCGGAAGCGTCGCAGAACCCATTGATTTGGACTTTTCGATCGGGAGCGAATTCTGTCCATCTAGGTATTTGGATTTGTTCAATGGCTGGTAAATCTGCCAGGAATTGGTTCCATTTGTGTAACGATAGTGGTTTAACGCATTCGTCCCATTCTATGCCTTCCAGCCATAATTGTTGTAATAGCATTTTTGATTGGATTATGATGGGCGATAGCCACCCTGCCGGGTCAAAATGTTTCGACACCGACGAAAGAATTTGACGTTTTGTTGCATTTGCTGATGGTGGTATGGGCTGAATAGAACACGAGAACGAATAGTTTAAGGCATTCCAGCGTATGCCTAGCGTTTTCGTTAAACTTGAACAATCAAATTTGAGAAAATTTTGGTCTTGTAGATCTTCTGTAGGAATATTGTTTAGAAGTTCTGGGTGATTGGCTGTAATCTTTTTCAGTGGAAATCCAGCCGATAATAAACACTGAATAAGTTGAGCTTGTGCCTCTAAGGAGGATTGAATATCGTGGCCTCCAGATAAATTGTCATCGACATACGTCTCTTCGGTAGGGATGCGTTTGGCTAATGGATACGTGCGCTGTGAATCCCTTACCAACTGATGTAAGGTGCGGATAGCCAAATATGGGGCACAATTTACGCCGAACGTGACGGTTTTGAGTGCAAAGTTTCGAAGTTTGCTATCATTATTCCTACGGAATAGAATGCGTTGAAATGGTTGATCTTGCTCATGTACTGCCGGTACATTTTTTGGATGTCTCCATTGAATACGTGTTTATAGAGACGCCAATTTATTATTACAACCATCAAATCGGTTTGTAAGCTTGGGCCTGTATGGAGGACATCGTTCAGAGAAAGTCCCGTCTCGGACGGTTTGGAGGCATTGAATACCACTCTTACTTTGGTTGTTTTGCTTTCGGCACGGATGACCGAGTGATGAGGTAAATAAAATGACAAGTAGGTTCCGTTGTCATGGATTTCTTCAGATGGAGTGGGTTTCATATGCCTAAGAGTTAGATATTATTCAAGTACTTGCGTGTGCTCATCTTTTAGGCCGGGATTTTTGTTGAGGGTATGTTTTATACGAAGTGCTTGGCTCGTGGCTTGGGAGCGGGATCGACCCAGCATGAGCTGCGGTGGAAATGTTCTTTTGACCGGAAGACGCACAACATAGCGCCCGTCTTCTTGCCGATATGTGGTGTTGATATAAAGGTTCTCACAAAAAACGTCATCTTCAGATGGCGGATGGTGCTCGGGCAACTCTTCGATTTCCCAAAATTTTTTGAGTTGGGAATTTAAGTCTTCACTATCCTCAACGACATGAGTGTGATACGATGAAATGACTTCTCGTTTGGTGGGTCCACTTAAATACCACCCGAATATGGAATTTTGCGCTAAAAGATTTTCGAAGACATTGTGCTTGACACCGTCTTGAAGAATTTGTGGCATTAGATCGCTGCCAAGAATGACATCAATTTGCAAGGGTTTAAAGAAATGTG
The DNA here is from genome assembly GCF_001687245.7 of Rhagoletis zephyria. Classification (NCBI taxonomy): domain Eukaryota; kingdom Metazoa; phylum Arthropoda; class Insecta; order Diptera; family Tephritidae; genus Rhagoletis; species Rhagoletis zephyria. The sequence goes on from NW_016161527.1 coordinate 21,935, forward strand.
GATCGGCAAGATCTATGTCGATTGTTTCGGAGATATTGGGCCTTCTCATGTGGAAGGTTGAAAGAAAACTGGTTAATTTGCGAAGAACGATTGCCTTGGCTTCTATGCTGGTATTCTTTCTTTTTGAGGNGTGCTTGACACCGTCTTGAAGAATTTGTGGCATTAGATCGCTGCCAAGAATGACATCAATTTGCAAGGGTTTAAAGAAATGTGGATCGGCAAGATCTATGTCGATTGTTTCGGAGATATTGGGCCTTCTCATGTGGAAGGTTGAAAGAAAACTGGTTAATTTGCGAAGAACGATTGCCTTGGCTTCTATGCTGGTATTCTTTCTTTTTGAGGAAAGTATAAGATGGCAGGCGCGGTTGCTGTTTTCCACCATGGAACCCCCCATTCCTGTTATGGAGACGTTTTCTTTGGTGGTTGGAGGTTGCAACCTTTTTTGTGCTTTCTCCGATATGAAAGTTTTTTGCGACCCCTGGTCGATGAGCGCTTTGAGTGAATATAACTCGCCTAAGTGCTTTACATGTACTATTGCCGTAGGTAATAACGTGGTTTCATTATTGCTAGCGAAGTTGGTTTGTATCACATCCGGAGAGCCCCCGGTTGTAGGGCTGCTGTTCTGCGATAGTTCGAAAATTTGATGTTTCGACTGGGTTGAATTTGATTGGTTTGATTGGGTATGCAATAACGAAGTTGAGTGGTTGGCTGCTTCTGCTAGCGGTGGTCGAGCATTAGGCTTCGTGGTTGAATTGGACTCAGGGTGCAATAAGCTGTGATCCGATTTTCTGCAATGGAGCATTTATGGGTGCTTTTGCAGTCCTTTAATAAATGATTATATGCCAGGCAATTGGCACAATAGTTGTTTTTCTCAACAAACTTTTTTCGCTTGTGAATGCTGAGTTGCCGGAGTTTTTGACAATTTCTTAATGAATGGGGATGATTGCACAGTTTGCATTTGAAAGCTAGATTTTCTTTTGAATGATAGGTGTGGACTTTATTGAGTCGTGTGGGAAATGAATGTCTACTCTTGGTAGATCGAATGCTGCTTAATTTTTCTACCACCTCGTAACGTTTGGTTAAAAACTCATGCATATGTGACCACAAGGGTCNAGGAAAGTATAAGATGGCAGGCGCGGTTGCTGTTTTCCACCATGGAACCCCCCATTCCTGTTATGGAGACGTTTTCTTTGGTGGTTGGAGGTTGCAACCTTTTTTGTGCTTTCTCCGATATGAAAGTTTTTTGCGACCCCTGGTCGATGAGCGCTTTGAGTGAATATAACTCGCCTAAGTGCTTTACATGTACTATTGCCGTAGGTAATAACGTGGTTTCATTATTGCTAGCGAAGTTGGTTTGTATCACATCCGGAGAGCCCCCGGTTGTAGGGCTGCTGTTCTGCGATAGTTCGAAAATTTGATGTTTCGACTGGGTTGAATTTGATTGGTTTGATTGGGTATGCAATAACGAAGTTGAGTGGTTGGCTGCTTCTGCTAGCGGTGGTCGAGCATTAGGCTTCGTGGTTGAATTGGACTCAGGGTGCAATAAGCTGTGATCCGATTTTCTGCAATGGAGCATTTATGGGTGCTTTTGCAGTCCTTTAATAAATGATTATATGCCAGGCAATTGGCACAATAGTTGTTTTTCTCAACAAACTTTTTTCGCTTGTGAATGCTGAGTTGCCGGAGTTTTTGACAATTTCTTAATGAATGGGGATGATTGCACAGTTTGCATTTGAAAGCTAGATTTTCTTTTGAATGATAGGTGTGGACTTTATTGAGTCGTGTGGGAAATGAATGTCTACTCTTGGTAGATCGAATGCTGCTTAATTTTTCTACCACCTCGTAACGTTTGGTTAAAAACTCATGCATATGTGACCACAAGGGTCGTTCTTTTCGCGAGTTAAGAGATTGCTCCCAGAGGGCAAGCGTCTCATCTGGGATCTAGTAACTGAAACGCCTTGTGAGGTCAGAGAGGAAAGGCAATCAGTTATCGTTATCTGGACCCTTTGAATGGCCTCAATATTTTCTGAATTTGCAGCTGGTATGTTGAATAAAGTTTTCAACTGATTGTCGACTAACATTCGTTTGTTATCGTAGCGTGCCCGCAGTGCTTCCCACGCTTGTGCAAAATTTTCGTCGCATAACTTGTACTGTTTGACGATACCACCTGCCTTTCCTCGCGTTTTATTATGGAGATGATAAAGTTTCTGGGCAGGGGTAAGTTTCGGATGGTTCAGATATACGGCCGTGAACATGTAACGAAACGAAGGCCAGTCTTCGTAACTGCCGTGGAAAACCTCCGTATCACATGGAGGCACTTTGATGCAAGTCATTGCGCGAGCATATTATGCGTATGTATGTATATCGCAAAGACTTGTCCTCGATGTTTTCTCTCGTAGACGATTTGCCACCCGAAAAAAGTCGTGCTTAAGCTGAACTAACATATTCGTTAAGAATCGACCAAGTCATCTCGGTCTCGCTGCTGGCCAGCGGTTGTTAAAACATCTCGATGGTTCTCTGTCGCAGACTGTGGCAACGAATTGCCAGTCGCGTTTAACATTCGATAAAAATCGATCAAAACATCTCGGACTAGCCTTTGGAAATTTTGGCAACCTCTCATACGAGGTTTTGCATTTTCTTGATACGCGATTTTGTTCTTTGAACGACGTTATGTACTTATGTTTTAGGATTTTTTGCTAAAGTGGTTGCGGTTTTCTTACATCTACAAGTAAATTATGTTTATTCGTTATATGAAAGCAAATGCGACAAGAAAAATTCTAAAAAAATCAACAGTAATTTTTGGCCATTTAAAACTTTATGATACTAAAATTGAAGGAGCTGAAATTTCCCACAAAAAACGGTCCATTCGCCGATTCCCCACGCAAGCTGAAATTCCCAGCAAATCGGAGAATTCCCCACGAATTGGCTCCACTGGTTCACACGATCTCGTCAGTGATAAGTCAGTCGACTCGAAACAATCGAAAAACATCTCGATTGTACAGTCGGGCAGCTAGTCGATTATTGACTCGATTGTAATTTTGCAACGATTGCGATTCTCTCCATCGTTTAAACATCTCGGACTCGCCCATCACTAGCAAAGACAGTGTAACTAGTTGACTTTGGTCAATGACGAATAATTGGAATTGAATGCCTGCCTTTGCAAAGTCAAAATATGTGCTAACGTTCTTGTCGACGGCGACGCAGGCAGAGCAATCGTTTGTCTATACAACTTAGGAAGTATTTATTACTGACATATACATGTATACATATGTACATATGTATGCACTTGGCATGTAATAAATTGCAAAAGTGGCCAGCTTTCAGTAGCAGCGTAACAAGGCAAAGATTTTATAAACGTTTAGGGGATGAATATACATACATATACGCTTAGCATGAGGAGAAATAGAACGAACGATTCAACCTTTGTTTGCGTCGACGCGAGCAGCGCAAAGAACCAGCCAGCAAATAAATTTATGTATACGCAATGTAAATGTCCAGTAGCGGAGTGCTGTTTGCATTCTAATATCGCAAACGTACATATGTATGTATCGTTTAGCTTATAATGGCTAGCGTAGATGTGTACGTATGTATATTTTGCAAAGAATATTCTAGTGACAATTGTTCAGCACTTACGTATGATTATTGCTACTTTCCTGTGATTTCCAATGTAGTTTTTTGCCGTTTTCCGTCTATCGGGTGCCCCTGGAAAGAGCTGGTTGCTTTGCCTTTTTGGGGGGTTTTTGCTGGTGCTTGTCCCTCGACGATCGATTCTTAAATTTCACAGGGGAGAGGGCAATATTTTGCTCGCAATTTTCTTTGCTGAAATGCACTATATATACATACATACACTGGTGCCGATTGCTTGCTGGGTTGTATGGCTGCGCCTGTGGAAATCGCAATTCCACTTCGCAATCAGGTTCGCTTTAAAATAGCAAGCGAAGCACGTTCAGCGTAATTTAAATTAATTGCAAACTTTTTGAACGCACAAAAACACGAAATCGCTGGTAACTTGCTGCTATGTATTGCCAAAGTGACGACTTTGTGAAAAAATACTAGCGGGTAGCTATGTTCGTTTTTCTTGATTTTATGGTTGCCAGTTCAAATTTGGCTCGCAAGGACCATGATGGAGGGCTTACGGAGGTAAACGCCTATGTACGATATTGAGAAGGGAAATTGTTGAGGCCTGGAATAAGTGGCCTCTGCTTCTCAAATCTGTTAGAGGTACGTGTAGGTACGGATCTACACGTGTAAGGGTAATCGATGTGAAGCACTCAAGTAGTTGTATAATAATGCAAATGCACATGTATGTAATTCATATGCAATTTAATGAGACAATATTGCAGTTCAATAGTACAAGAATGAGAATTCAATATAAATATAACACAAAGATATTCCAAATAGTAATTGAAATGTAGATGATAATTCAAATTGATACTTAGCAAAGTAAATGATGTATGTGGTAAATACTCCACGTTGATGAAGTTGATAAATTCCTTCGGTTGATGTAGTTGGTTAAAATGATACTTTCTCGATGATGGTCCAATCCGTATGGTCGAAAAAGGAGAAGAACAGAAGAAGGCGGAGAACCAATAAGGTGCCCCTGTTTATAGCAGTCGCATGGCCACATCGAACTGCCGTAAGTTCGAAAAAGAGGGTGGCTGCGTTCTCTTTAGCAGAGGTGTATTTTAAGTGCGTAAGTCGCTTAAACACTGGCAAATTGTGCTATTAAAAAAAAAATTCTGCCAAAATCAGTTTTTGCTGTTCAATAAACGACTATAAGTGATCTTAGGGTCAAGACGAAGAGATGGTATTTTTAGGGATTTTAGTCGAAAGTTCAAGCCTTAATTTAAGCTTAAGTGGAAGGTTCTATCATCTTTTGTTTAATCGCGGCAGGGACTCAAACTTCGCCAAAAGTAAAATTTTACTGCTCAATAAATGACTATAAGTGACCATAAATTCAATGTGCAGGAATGGTATTTTCAAGGATAGTATTTGAGTATAGTAGTCGAGGGTTCTTGCTTTAATCTAAGCCTAAGTGGAAGGTTCTATCACCTTTTTACTCTTTGCTAGAGCTTCTCAAATATTGCAAAAGCCCGATTGTTCGACACTTTGACCTCGATTTTCTCAAAACCTGTACGTGTTGGATCCTTTGTACTTACGGATTCGTAATCAGCACAAAAAAGTCTATCAAAAATAGCTTTAACATTTGTCGCACCAACATTTTTTTTCATTTTTGTTGGCGTGTGTAATTAGTTTACATACATATTTTAACAATATATAAATTTAACCATATGGATGCTAAACATATAACAAACATTTATTTTAAATGAAATTTAACAACCTACTCTCATTTAGAAATTAGAATCACGATTTTCAATATATTTTCACATTAAAATTATATATGTATATGTATGTACAATTTATGTATGTACATATATTAAAAATCGTACTTGTGTTGTTTAAAAAGATATTTAGGATTTTCTAATGTTTTATATCTTTATTTATATTTAATGTTGTATATTGTTAATTATATTAATTGTATTGTTTTTTAATATTCACATTGTTTCTCAAGTTAAAGTTTTTGGTCATTTTTCTATAAAAATATTATCCAAAGTTTCAGATTTTACACAAAATTTAGGAAAATTCAAAAAATTTCCTGCTAAATTTCCAGTTTTTTAATCTGAATCTTTAGAACATTTTTGGGTACGCAGTTTTATAGCCCATACAATTTTAGTCTAACGAAGTCCAAAATCGATTTTTAATAATGTTTTTTGGTGTTGGTTGATTTTTCCGACCGGGTGGTAAGATTATTTATTTTGGAACGAATTTCCGTCATCCCTTGTAAAGTTTGGGTTGGAAACCCATTTTTTTCCTTACGGATTTTTGTACTTTTTTCCATATAAATATGAATTTGTTACGAAATAAAATGCGCAAGACCGTTCGCAATAAAATTTCAAAACATCAACGGCAGTTTTTATAAATTATACTTGTAATATAAAAATAACCGCAAAAGCGGTAAAAAAATATTAAAAATCAACGCAAATTTTTTAGACGCTTGAAACTTGCACTTCATTAGACTAAAATTGTATGAGCTATAAAACTGCTTACCCAGATATGTTTTAAAAATTCAGATAAAAAAGCTCGAAATTTTTATGAATATTTGTTGAATTTTCACGTTTCACCCTTCGGTTTATATGGTTTTGGTTAAAGCTTGGACACTATTTTTATATAAAAGCAAAAAAAGTAAATTAACTTAAAAAACATTGTGAATATTTAAAAAAGATCATTCGAGCGTAGTTTTGTAATATTCACAATGTTTTTTATTTAAAATATTTTTCATAAATCTTTTATTTAAATATGCCACACTAATATACTGTATAGTTAGCAGTATAGAAAGGTAGTCGTACAAATGTAAAACGTATTAGAAAAAGACTAAATATCTTTTTAAACTATTTTGCTGTATCCATAAATAGGTATATGCATTGTGAATTTCTTACATATGTATAAATGTATATAGTTTTTATGTAAAAAATATATTGGAAATCGTAATTGTATTATATGTATATAGTGTTAAGCATATGTGTATGTTCATTCTTAGCGTGAACTTAATATGGACATAATATGTATATAATAACTTTTGAAATAATATGCTACATATATTGAAATGAAATCTTAATTTAATACATAATATACATTATTACTTCAGTTTATTAGATTTTAAGGCATATTTAATTGTATTAAATTTTCGTACATAATTTTTTTATAAAAAAATTAAATAAATAAAAAATTTAAAAAAGTTGTTTCTGATTCGAACTCGGGTTTTCAGATTACTAGGCAGCTGTTCTACCATTGGGCTACGGCGGCATTTTCCGAATACGCGCTAAGTATGAGTTTTCTGAAATCTCTTTTAAAAAAGACCTAAGAACCAATGGGTGCAACAAGGATAGATGTATGTATACTAAAAGCCTTAGGCCAAACATGTTTGTAAGAAGGTGATAGGATCTCACATGTATACAAAAGCTTTTGCACATTTTTCCCAATGCTCTTAACAAAGTGATAGAAACGAGCAATGTCTTGTGCTGGGTTGAAAGGCATGCGTGCCGGTCATGTCACTAGGTAACGTGACCGGGACTGTTCTTGCTGGGAATTCATATGTATATGTGTGTGTGTAGGTGTCTTATGTGTACGTGGGTGGAACGGGCCATGGTGAGTGGGCGATTCAGCAGGGTTGCTACTGCTCCACGGAGCCATTCGCAATAGAAACAAGTAAGAAAGTCTAAGTTCGGGCGGAGCCGAACATTAAATACCCGGCGCAAGTATTAAATATATGTTTTCCACCTTTCCGAAAGCTACCGCTACATGATAAGCCGGGGTGTATACATTTTAAGTAAATTAGCGTCCTTAAATTTCGAAATATTGAAATTTCAAGCATATCTGAAATTTACCGTTATATGAAAAGCGGCCTCAATTTTAGTCCGATTTCAACAATTTTCAACGGTTTGCTTTTATGTGGCAAGCACAATAACCATACCGAGCTTGGTACAAATTGCTAGAACGGTTAGCGAGATACATATATGTGATCACAAGTGGGCGGTGCTACGCCCATTTTCCAAAATTTTGTCATAAACGTATTTCTTGGTAAAGAATTGTTGCAATCATCAATTTTGAATAAATTAGCTTCAATATTTACTGATTTATCGAAGATTTTGTATTTCTCGAAATTACCGTTATATGGGATGTGGGCGTGGTTATTGTCCGATTTTAGAAATTTTCGGCCAGTTGGTATGCTGTACCAGGACCAACAACTGTGCCAAGTTTGGAAGAAATTGGTGTAGCGGTTACCAAGATATACACATGTAACCATAAGTGGGCGTGGCTACGCCCATTTTCCAAAATTTTATAATATTCTTATTTTTCGTCTAAAACTTATTGTAAATATCAATTTTGAGTGAATAATCTTCAGTAGTTACTAAAATATCGCAGTTTTCGTATTTCTGAAAATTACCGTTATATGGGAGGTAGGCGTGGTTATTGTCCGATTTCGCCCATTTTCAATACCATCCGTCCCACGCCCAATAGAAGTGGATGTACGAAGTTTGGTTAAGGTATCTCAACTTTTACTCGAGTCATCGTGTGCACAGACGGACGGACGGACGGACGGACAGACAGTCACCGCTTAATCGATTTCTCTTTTCATTCTGATCATTTATGTATACATTTGTCTATATCTATCTCGATTCGTTTTGCCTGTTACAAACAACCGTTATGTGAACAAAGTTATAATACCCTTGTGCACAAGTGCGCTCGGGTATAAAAAGGGGGGAACCGCTGAGTAAGCGATATTGTTAATGTTATTTCTAAGCTCAAACCATCATCAAAGATGGACATTGATGGGCTCTCAGCAGTTTTCCTAAAAAGCTGCCCAGCAGTAGTTGCTCCTCTGGAAATAATTTTTAACAAATCTTTATATTACGGCGAGTTTATTGATGCCTGGAAAGTTGCTTCAATAGCTCCCATCTTCAAAAGTGGCAATAAGAGGGATGTCTGCAATTATAGACCTATATCTAAACTAACGAACATCTCGAAGCTTTTTAAGGCATTATTAAAGATAAGATTTATTTCTTTGCAAAAAGTATAATCAGTCCCAATCAACATGGTTTTGTGGTTGGGCGTTCCACTGTTTCCAACTAAGCCGTTTTCAGTGAATTTTGTGTTTCCGCTTTTACTGCCGGAAGCCAAGTGGACTGCATATATATTGATTTCTCGAAAGCTTTCGATACAGTCTCCCACAAAATACTAATTCATAAACTTGCTTGGCATGGGTTCCACTCAATCTTCCTGCAATGGCTTATATCGTATTTATGCAAAAGGCGGTGCATAGTCACCATTGATAATGTTGATGCTTTTACTGGCACTTCAGGAGTTCCTCAGGGGAGCATTCTTGGTCCTTTACTGTTTACTTTGTTTATCAATGACATTACTTCGTGTTTTTCTCATGCTAGTTCTTTGCTATATGCCGATGACCTGAAGATCTACTCAGTGGTAAATAACAGGCTGGATATGCTGACACCTCAATCGGATATTGAGAATCTTTACTCATGCTGTATTAGATCGCATCTTTGCTCAAATATAAATAAATGTTTTAATGTTAGTTATTCGAAATTGCGCTCCCAATTTGAAAGTTCATACAGAATATCTAACTATGTTTTACGCAGTGTTAATGAGATTAAGGACCTTGGGGTTATATTCGACTCTAAATTTACTTTTAATAATCATGTTAATTTCATTATTTCGAAATCTTATGCTATGCTTGGTTTCGTTCGGCGGAACTGTGCTGAATTTCCTGATCCTTATACGTGGAAATTGCTCTACACCTCATTAGCGTATGTAAATAGTGCATATATTTAAGCGCAATATTTAACGTCTTCTGGCGGGGCGACATCTAGAGTCTCCTAATTGTGTCTCTTTGATATGATGCTTACAACGATGTTGATATCTGGACAAGGTTGATATCTCGAATTCGCCACAAATAATTTTGGTACATTTATAGTATAAATGGTGATCTGGAGATACAAAATTACGTGTTGAGAAATAGGTTTTTTTCGAAAAGGATCCGTTCGTTTTTTTTTTATTCTGGATTAAAACAGTTTGTTGTTTCATGGTCTAACAGAATCAGGTCAAAAAACCGATATAAAAAAACCTCTCATTCACGGCTGGTTCCGGCACACTGTGTACTTAGAGCGTGTGTGAATCGGTAACAAAGCTCGCGCCGAGTAAATTTCTTACAAGTAAGAGGTGACTAAAATTTCACTAGCTCATGAGGCTAATGCAATTTTTGACAAATGCATAGACAATTTTGACAATCGCAAAGATTGATAATGTGTATACTTTCTCTGCCCCAAGTTTAAACAAACACATCAAAATATTGGGAAATGGACTTGCTGGTTGCAATATTAGGAAGTATTACAGTATCTATATATATAATACATGAAGGGATTTTTTGTTCAGGATAAAAGATCTGTACCATTCGCCCGATTTTCAAAAATGAGAAATCAAATTAAAGCGCTTGGCATGTAGATGTGCAAACTGGTTTTAGTTTTTCGAAAAGAGTTGCCACCTGTTAAAAAATTGATTTCAAATTAGTTGATAGTCAATGCCATCAAATCCGCACCGTTCGTTCGATTTTCCAAAATGAGGCGTCAAACTAAAAGCCTTGGACTGTAGTTGTGCAATAGATTTTACATTTTTGAAAAGAGTTATATTCAAATTATTTAAAAAGTAAATCAATCATTACAAAATGGGTATCAATTGGAATGGTTTTGAAAAGCTTTGTTTCTTTGCTGAATTAGAGGAGGGTTGCCACCTGTTTAAAAAATCATATTAAGTAAGAGAAATATGTATCACCACATGGGTACCAAAAGAAAGGGGTTTCAGATAGTTTGAAAATGGGTCGCCACCTGCTGGAAATGTCGAATTTAGTTTACTTATACACAAGTTACACGAAATATCAAAATATGGAAGAAAGAGTGTAAAGAAATCTTTAGTTCAGTCACCGACTAAACCTCGTACTGATCAGTTGAGTCAGCATCGTTCTCGCAGTTTTTGCTATTCACTTAGCCTCTTTTTCGGTGTTTTCTTTCATACCGCTCTGCTTATTGTGGATGCGCGTTAATTTTTTTTCTTAAGTGAGAAATAATAAATAATATATAAGTGTATTATAATTTCTCTACCATGTCCCCCGGAGGCACCCAATTCGGGGACAACAGGTTTGCTCTGCTAGCCAATAGTCCCCAACCGAAGCGTAAAAAAACTTTTCAAAAACTACAGGAAGTTTTTCCTGACTTACCGCCAACAAAAAATGACGACCCTAAGTATATCGTGATTAAATCCGAAGATCCTAATGCACCCCTTTCGAAGGTTTCATGTTTCCGCGTGTATAACGCCATACTTACCGTGAGCAAAGATATTAATAAAATTAGTGAATTACGCGACGGCAGCTTGCTACTGCTGGTGAAAAATAAGCAGGTAGCAGAAAAGTTCATTAAAACGAAACATCTTTTTAACATTGGCGCTGTTAGCGTTAGCTATCATCAACATTTAAATTTCAACAAAGGCACCATTTATGCACCGTTTTTAAATGATGTGCCTGAAAGTGAAATAATAGAAGGTTTGAGTGCTTACGAAGCTTCCTCTGTGTATAAATTCACACGCAAATCCCAAGGTGAGACAAAGCATACCGGCGTTATACTACTATCGTTTAATAGTTATACCCTACCAAATAAAATCAATATCGCATGGAGAATGACCACGGTGCGTCAGTACGTGCCTAATCCAATGAGCTGCAAGTCATGCCAGAAATTGGGCCATACACAGAAGCATTGTAAGGGTTCTCCAATGTGCGAAATTTGCAATTTTCCAGCTCCCCATGAGAATGACTGCGTTCGAGTTATGTGTGCGAATTGTTCTGCTGAACATCGCTCTTCTGACAACACATGCCCAAAATATAAGCAAACTAAAGAAATTTTAAAAATAAAAACATTAGAAAAATGCAGCATGCGCGATGCTCTCAAAAGGTATAGAGAAAACATCTCTGTCCCTTCATTCACTGCCAGCTTTGCTCAGGTGCTTCAACCTGCAAACGCGGTTACCTCTGCAATCAATACACCGACAAAAATTTCAGCCACTACAAATTCCACTAAACCTAAAAAAACACAAAGTACAGCCGACAAAGATTTACCTAATTCATCAAAACATAACGCAGGGGTCACCTCTGCTTCCTTTTTATCAACAAATTCCTTAGCTAGCAATAATTGTTCAAATAACGAAAACAATCACAATATCAACAACAAACACACATCACTCAATACAAGCCACAACAATGTTTCACAAACATCAAATAAAATGACAACTATACCCAATATAACTCTTCCAAATTCTTTAGTCCAACAACAGCCACATTCATTTCAAACTTAAACAACACTTTAAACTCGCTTAATAAATATACTGACTTCAACAATACTACCACCAGTGAACCCAATCATGAAAATAGCATCTCAACAACTAACATTACCAACGAGAATCAATACACAACAAATAATGAATATACTGAACAAATAGAAATCGATTATGAATAAGTTTGCCTTATCTTCCCTTCTCTTTTGAACTAGTTCTCAATTGGTGACACTCAGCTCAACTGACTGCTCATACGAGTTGAATTTCTAGCTCTCTTACTTTCTACCTTTACCTTTTTCTCTTAAAAAGAGCTTTTATGATAACAATTTTGCAGTGGAATTAAAACGGCTACACTAATAACTACAACGAGCTTCAGCTATTAATACACGATCACGCCCCAACTATAATACTCTTAAATGAAACTCACCTCGCTTTTAACGCTTCGGCTTTTACTCCTAAGCAGTACACTGGTCTGTTTCACAATTTTCCAAATATTAACACAAACAAAAAAGGCATAGCGATTCTCATAAAAAGAGATATTCCATACAAAATCAATTCCATTCAATCCAGCCTACTGGTTCTGTCGATCGAAATCAAATTAGTTCAAATCATCAACATTATATGCACCTATATTTCACCAGACCAACAATTTACAACTTCAGACATCATGCAAATAATCAACCAAGCAACTCCTCCATTAACTCTCGCCGGAGATTTCAATGTATGGAGTCCGATCTGGGGTTCTCCAAAAGCCAACACGAGGGGTAAAAGCATCGAAGATGCGCTGCTTTCCTCAAACTTAATCTGTTTGAACAACGGAGCCGAAACACACTTTTCTACTCATTCCTCCTTTTCACACGTAGATCTTACAATGTGCACTAACACACTTGCCACAAAATGCGAATGGAGTACTCTCGACCACCTTCACGGAAGCGAAAACTTCCCCATTGTACTAAAACTACACCTATAACCAAAAGCAAAAGAGCAAAAGTCATATTTAAAACTGACTACGCCGACTGGGATAAGTTTCAGTCGCTCTGTGAGATAAAATGCAGAAATAGCACAATTTCTGACAACCCCAACCAAGAAAGTGCGCGTTTAACAAAAATTATTCGCTCGGCAGCAAATGCCAGCATACCACAAACCAAGCTAACTACAAATAAAAAAACTGTTCCTTGGTGGAATAAAGAAATTGCGGAATTGCGTGCAAAAAAACAAGCAGCTTGGTATGAATACAAACGGTCTCGATCACTTGTCAACCTAATCTCTTTCAAGAAAGCTAATGCTCTTTTCCGACGTTCCGCAAAGCTGGCCAAGCGTAGGTGTTTTGAGGATTTCACAAGCAAAATTAATCCTTCCTCTAGTCCAAAATTAATATGGAACGGTTTGAATAAACTGTCCGGAGCCCCTAGAAACTCAACCATCCAATGTGTGAAGGGACCAATAGGTTTGGTAACCGATCCAATTGAAATTGCCGAGCTATTCGCAAGATACTATTCTGAAACAAGTGCAGACACCTCATTTAGTGCACAGTTCCAATCCACTAAAACTTCCACACTGTCCGATAATTTTCACTCTGTTCACCCTCTTTCATTTTCTGCTAGACAAATAGAAACCAGCATTTCTCTCACTGAATTCGAATTCGTTGCATCTACCGTAAAGGGCAAATCCCCGGGTCAAGATAAATCTCTTACCCAATTATCAGACATATGCCTAATAGTCTAAAACTTCGATTGGTAAAGCTGTATAACAAAATATTCGATACTGGCATCTACCCCCAATTTTGGAAAACGTCATGTGTCATACCTCTTCTTAAACCACACAAATCTTCCAATGAAGTTGCTAATTACAGGCGATCTCCCTCCTTCCATGTATGGGACAAATTTTGGAAAAGATCATCGCCAATCGCTTGATGTGGTATGCTCAGCGAAACAAGTACATATCACCGAATCAAGTCGCCTACAGAAAAGGACAAGGCACGTTAGACGCTTTAGTTCAACTCGATGACTTCATAAGTAACGCTTTATCTAGCAAAAACCACGCTTCCGTACTATCTCTGGACTTTCACAGAGCTTTCGACAGAATTGGAGCCCATATTATTATTCGCCAGCTTATAAAATGGAAAGTCGGCCAGAAAATTATGAGTTTTATTAGAAACTTTCTTACAAACCGGAAAATCAAAATTAACGTAAATGGCTTCCTTTCTTCAAAACTCCCCCCCCTCTCTAATGGTACGCCGCAAGGCTCTCCTCTTTCAGCTTTTCTTTTTATTATTGCCTTCGATGATATAAGCCGTATGATAACTAACCATAAAGGAATTGAGCACCAGATCTATGCGGATGATGTTTTAGTTTACACAAAAGTTACTGACGTTAATTTAGCTCAATCACTATTTACGAATATACTTGTTGAAATCGAGTCATGGTCGCTGGAGTCTGGAGCTTCACTTTCTTTAGACAAAACACACATCCTTCATATATGTAGGAAGCTTAATTGCAACGGTATTTCAGTAACACACAACCACACTAACATTGAATGTAAAACACAGCTAAGAATTTTAGGATTAATTTTTGACTCTAAAGTACAGAATAATTTAATTGAGTTCCATGTAGTGTAGCTAGTCAGCTAAAAATTTTCATTCCTGTGGGTACAGCAATAATTATAGTTGCTGAAGTAAAATAGGCTCGTGTATCAACATCTATTCCTACTGTAAATATATGATGTGCTCATTCAATAAAACCAAGAAGGCCAATTGCTATTATTGCATAAATTATCCCTAACGAGCCAAAAGTTTCCTTTTTTCCGGATTCTTGCCTACAAATGTGAGAAATTATTCCGAATCCAGGTAAAATTAAAATATAAACTTCTGGGTGACCAAAAAATCAAAATAAGTGTTGATATAAGATTGGGTCTCCCCCACCGGCTGGGTCAAAGAATGAAGTATTTAAATTTCGATCTGTTAAAAGTATTGTATTAGCTCCTGCTAATACTGGTAAAGACAGTAGTAATAATAATGCAGTTAATACAACTGCTCATACAAATAAAGGTATTCGATCAAATTTAATTCCAA
>NW_016161527.1:36981-39353 GCF_001687245.7 Rhagoletis zephyria
AAATAGTATACATTTAAATGAAAAATTATTTATTTGTATATTATTAATTCAATTATTTTCAGAATAATTTAATATAAATGCAGCAAAACATAAACGTAAGTAAAAAAATAATGTGATTAAAGTTATTACAGTTATAATTGTTATTAAAATATATTGATTATTAACAATTAATAATTGAAAAACTAATCATTTTGGTAAAAATCCAATAAATGGTGGAAGTCCGCCTAAAGATAATAAATTAAAGAATAAACAAAATTTTAAAACTTTTGAATTAAAAAATGAATTAAAAACTTGATTAATATGATATATTTTAAAATTATTGAATATAAAAATTAATCTAAAAGATAGAAATGAATATATAGAAAAATAAATTAATCAAGTTGATTCACTAGCTTGTATAGCAGTTAATATTCAACCTAAATGATTAATTGAAGAGAAAGTTATTAATTTATGAAGAGAAGTTTGATTTAATCCTCCCAATGAACCTATTACTGTTGAAAAAATAATTACTAAATAAATAAAATTTCTTCAATTAGTATAAGAAATTAGTACAAGAGGAGCAATTTTTTGTCATGTTATTAAAATTAGAACATTTATTCATGATAAACCTTCTATTACATTTGGAAATCAAAAATGGAATGGTGCTGCTCCGCTTTTTAATAATAAAGATGAATAAATAATTAAATTACTAAATATTAGATTATTTTGAATTGTTGGAAAATTATTTATATATATTAGAATAATAGCAAACAATAATACAGCAGAGGCAATTGCTTGGGTTAAAAAATACTTAAGAGAGGCTTCTGTTGATATCAAATTATTATCTCTTATTAGGGGGATAAAAGATAATAAATTAATTTCTAAACCTATTCAAGCACCTAACCAAGAATTAGACGAGACGGTAATTATTGTTCCTACTATTAAAATAAAAAAAAATATAATTTTAGCAGTATTATTAAAAATTAAAAAGAAAAGGACTGTAAACCTTTATAAATGGGGTATGAACCCAGTAGCTTAATTAGCTTATCTTTTTATATTTTAGTGTATGATGCACAAAAGTTTTTGATACTTTTAGAAATAGTTTAATTCTATTAAATATAAATTCGTAATGAATGTAATATTATTACATTATTTACCCTATCAAGGTAACCCTTTTCGTCAGGCAATTCATTGAAATAAAATAACTTATTTCATTTAAAAAAGCTAATTTTCCATGTTTTTTTTATATTTAATATAAATTTTAATGTTGTAAATATAATTTTGTATTTTATATTATAATATAATATAGTGTATAAAAAAAAGTAATTTTTGTAATAAAATTAAAATTAATAGTAGATAATTAAATATGCCAATATATCCATTTCCGAGAGTTAAAAGATCAATACGTTAGCTCAACTAGTAGATGATAATAAAAGGGTGGCCTCAACATATATCTATATAAATGTGGAACGTCAGATTATCTTATCTACTAATAAATGTAACAGAATGTTTATAGATCTATGAATCTTAGGGTTTTTTTATTAGAATATAGATACCTATTAATTAATTAAATATTTATATATATATATTAATCTATTTATAATAGAAATATATATATTAATTAAATATTTATATCATATATATAATATATATATATATGTATATATATAATATATATAAAAGTTATTTCTCAATAAAATATATATTAATATGTAGTTATCAGTATACTTGGTATTTATAAAAATAATATTTATTAAATATACACGCAGGTATGGCTACTAATTATTAAATATAAATAAAACCCTCTTCATTTCTATAAATCTATTAATTTAAAATATATTTATTTATATAAAGAAATATTTTATATAAGATATTTATATACATAAACAATTAAATATTTATATTTATATATATGTAAATAAAAATATTTATATGTATATATATATACATATAGATATATTTATATTTATATATATATACATATAGATAGAAAAATTAAAAATTTAAATTTTAATATTTATATAAATAAAAAAATAAAAAAATTCAATTAATATTAATCTATAAATTTAATACAATTTAATAAAAAAATAAATTTCGATTAACATTAATTTATAAATTTAATAAAAAAAAATTAAAATTTTATTAAATTTAAGAAAATTTAAAAAAATAATAATAATTAATATTAATCTATAAATTAAATAAAAATTAAAAAAATAAATAAATTTTATTAAATTTTATTAAATTAATTACACTGGTCGACGGCCAAAATTTACCAGAGACGCCGTTATGAAATTCGTATGTAAAATCACCCCCTGATTCCGAAAATCAAGGTTATTTTTAATTTTATGGTACCGTTTTTGAGATATTTGCAATTTACCGTTTTTGCAAAAAAA
>NW_016161527.1:43432-50633 GCF_001687245.7 Rhagoletis zephyria
TTTTTTTTTTTTGCAAAAACGGTAAATTGCAAATATCTCAAAAACGGTACCATAGAATTAAAAATAACCTTGATTTTCGGAATCAGGGGGTGATTTTACATAAGAATTTCATAACGGCGTTTCTGGTAAAGAGAAAAAGTTGAAATTTGTGGTCCAGTGTTTTTATTATTACTAATAAATTTTATTTAAATGTTAATAAATTTTTATAAAATATTTTTAAAATTTTATTATTTAAATAAAAATATTATTATAAAATATTAGTTATAGTTTATTATTAATTATTTATTAATTAATATAAATAAAATAAAAAAAATTTTATTAAAAAAGATAGTATTTTATTTTATTTTTATAAATATAAATAAATATGATAGGGGGTCTGTTTATTTGTAGGGAGGAAATACTAATTGATTTTATTTAAATAAGAGTTAATTTTTACATAATATTACTAAAGTTTTATTATTTATATGATAATATGTTTAATAATATAATTTGTTATTAATTATTTTATGAATATATATAAATACATAAAAAAAAATTTATTAAAAAAGATAGTTTTTTATTTTATTTTTATAAATATAAATAAATATGATAGGGGGTCTGTTTATTTCTAGGGAGGAAATACTAATTGATTTTATTTAAATAAAAGTTAATTTTTACATAAAATTACTAAAGTTTTATTATTTATATGATAGTATATTTAACAATATAATTTATTATTAATTATTTTATAAATATATTTATAAATAAATAAAAAAAAATTTATTAAAAAAGATAGTTTTTTATTTTATTTTTATTTATATAGGGAGGAGATACTAATTGATTTAATTTAAATAAAAATTAATTTTATACAGTATTACTTAAATTTTATTATTATTAATATTAATTGAAATTATAAAGTTTTATATTTAAATTAATATTATATAATATTAAAGTTTTATTTTAGCTTAAAATTTTATTATTGATTTATTTTATATGTAAGTTTTTGCATGAATTTTTATTTATTTAAATAATAAATAAATTTTATTATATTCTCAGTAATTAGTTTTATTAATCAAAGAAATTTGTAAAAAGTAATTTCATACAGTATTGGCTAAATTGTGCCAGCAGCCGCGGTTATACAAATAATACAAATAAAATTAGTTCAGTGTAAGTTAAATTTTATATAAATAAAATAATTGTAAATTTATTAGGTAAAATTTTAAATTTATAAATTTTTATTTTAGTTAAATTAAAGCTTATAAATTTTGTGAATAAACTAGGATTAGATACCCTATTATTTAAAATGTAAATATAAACACTAAGGTAGTATTAGTTATGTTCTTGAAACTTAAAAAGTTTGGCGGTATTTTAGTCTATTCAGAGGAACCTGTTCTGTAATTGATAATCCACGATGTACCTTACTTAAATTTGTTTTTCAGTTTATATACCGTCGTTATAAGAATATTTTATAAGAATGATAATTTTCTATAATTTTTATTAAAATTTATATCAGATCAAGGTGTAGCTTATATTTAAGTAGAAATGGGTTACAATAAAATTATTTAAGTGAATTTAAATTTGAAATATTTAATGAAAATGGATTTGATAGTAAAATTTTATAGATTAAAAATTTGATTTTAGCTCCAAAATATGCACATATCGCCCGTCGCTCTTATTCTTAAGATAAGATAAGTCGTAACATAGTAGATGTACCGGAAGGTGTATCTAGAATGACAATTTAAAGCTTAGTAAAGTATTTCATTTACATTGAAAAGTTTTTTGTGCAAATCAATATAAATTGATTAATATTTATTTATTAATTTATATTTATTTTATTTATAATTTACTAAAAATAATTTTATAATTTAATGTTTTAGTAATTTGTAGTGAAAAAATAATATTAATAATAGTTTATTAAGTATTGTGAAAGATAATTGAAATAATTTGAAAAATATTATTTAAAAAGAAAATTTTATTTATTGTACCTTGTGTATCTGGGTTTATACGCCCATTGTAAATATGTTAGAAAATCTTTAATGACTAGATTAAACATTGTTAAATACCTCTCGTCTAAACAATCGCTTATTCATCCGAACCCGCTCGTCAATGTTGTTAGAGCTCTGCTCCTTTCAAAAATTGACTATGGGCTCCCCATCTATGGCAATTGCTCCAAAAGCAGTATTAACCTGAAGAGTGCACCATACCATTGTGCAATACGTCGCAGTCTTAGGGCATTTCCAACCTCGCCAATCAAGACCTTACTTGCTGAATCCGGTCTTCCAACCATTCAAAATAGAGTTATCGATTCTACGCGTCAATTTTTTGCGAAAGCGGCTGAGACAACCAACCTACTACTTAGCAGAACTATCTCACGTGCCATTAGGAAAAGAAAATTGCCAAGACTGCAATCAGCTATTACGAGGTGCCTAAGTTTTGCTACAGAAAATAATATCTTACGCAACGTAAGACTCAAAACGACTAAAAGATATCCACCCTGGCTGATCAATGAGAAACTATCTCAAAATAAACTACTGATGTTGTCTAAACAAAACACATCAAACGAAGTTTTTCAACAAACATATGCTGAGCTGGAATCTAACTATACAAACAGAGGTTGGAAGTTATTGTTTACGGATGGCTCCAAATCCTTCGATTCCACCTCATTCGCGGTTGTCACTGGCACAGGAGAAATAATTTGCAACTGGCTTCTCCCTTCAATATGTTCTGTCTTTACCGCCGAAGCGTCAGCAATCCTTCATGCAGTTGATCACGCTAAGAAAACTAGAGGAAAGTTCCTTATCTGTACAGATAGTAGATCATGCATCTCGGCAATAACGTCTCCGTCCAATCACAATCCCATAATTGAACGTATCAGAGACGCGGTCATTGGATCCCCTCAGAAAATAAAAGTAATGTGGATTCCTGGTCATGCTGGTATTAGAGCTGACTTTGCAGCGAAAAATGTAGTAAGAACGTCGGCCTTGACGTACAATGCTTTAACCAAGCAAGACATCTCGAACCTTATTATGCGTAAAAGGCACCAAGAAAACGCAAGCGAATGGAAAACATACAAACATCATTACACGGACATAAATGCAGACAGAAATCGGGTTATCTACTCGTCAACACTACCAATCAGCGCTATGAAGACATACACCCGATTAAGGATTGGGCACACTATCTTAACGCATGCCCACTTACTGACTGGTATAAGCCCCACCAAATGCCCACTTTGCGATGACACCGCTTCTATCAAACACGTTCTCACACTCTGCCCGATTCTTCACACAACAGCCCACAACTCTGACAACATTGATCTTACAAAATTACTAAGTGAACCTTCTGAAAAAAACATTATGATTGTATACAATTTCTTAAAAAACAATGATTTACTAAAATATATCTAAGATTTGTACTTACATACATCTGTACTAACACATAGCCCGTAAACTTTGCACCTAGCGATAAGTACAAGGCGGCTGAAGGCCTCGTTGCCAGTGCTGCGTTTATGTACTTATATAATAAAATTATTTTGTTATATAAATTATTATAAAAAAAAAAAGATCTTTAGTTTGAACTCTTAGAATGTTTTTAAGGTGTTGGAAAAGGGTCGCCACCTGTTTAAAAAGTTAAAATCAAAATATTTTATAAGTTAAATGAATCATTAAAATATTGTATCAATCGGAGGGGTTTTGAAAATTTGTTATTTCTGAACAGTATTTAGCGGGGTTGTTTGAAAATTAAAATTACACATAATTCATCAATTAATTAAAATATGTATCGTAGTGTCCGGCGAAGGAGAGTTAACAATGATTAAGATTGAAAGTACTTTTGAAGGGGGCTGCCAACGGTTTCAAAGGTCTAACTCAATTAACTAATTCAAAAAGTATATGAAATATAAAGACACCGCAGTCAAACGAAACAATGCTAAAAAATCTTTAGTTTGAACATTTGGAATTTTTCAAAAAAGTTGCCACGTGTTTAAGAAGTTTAATTCAAATTGTTCATGAATTATTAAAATATGGGTATAAATTGAAATGGGTTTGAAAGGGATTTATTCCTGAACTTTATTTAGGGGGCTTGCCATTTTTTCGAAAAATCAAATTCGAATTAGTTCATCAGTTTATTGAAATACATGTGTATCACAATGTCAGACGAAAATGATTTTAGGAAATTTTTGTTTGAGAATACTTCTGAAAAGGATTTTCAAAAATCAGAGCTCAAATTAAAATCCTTAGCCTGTAGATGGTTTTTAATAGGTATAGGGTGATTTGAAATTCTATGAAAATAAAATTATGCACAATGCGAGACTGCTCTTCACTCAGAAACTGCTCCACACGTTGATGAAATATGGCACTCGGATCTCTTATAACTCTGACTAATATTTGGAATATTTTATAAGTTTTTGAAATTCAATTTTGGGCGTTTTAACGCCATGCGGGTTCACTAGTATTAAATATTTCTTGTAAATACATTTCTTTAATGTTTCAAAAGTTTAAATTGATGAATTCCAACCGATGATGGTAGATGTTTTCTTTAAATATTCATTTCATTTCAATTTATGATATTTTACTCCGCTGTCAGAAACGATTTCATTTCAAACAGCAGATTGGCAAAACTGTCTCACCAGGGTTAAAATATTATTCACCAGCTTTCCCCATATAACTTTGTTAGCGATTCCCACACGCCATTAGCACAAACTGCTTCATTCTCTAGAACAATCTGGGAACTGTGGTATTATTCACCATTCGGAATATTATGGCAATTTCTTGATTCCCCTTGCTTATTTGTTTTGCTTCACCATTCGTGTTCGTCCAATTAATCTGTTCCAGTACCCTTCAGATCTACAGGATTGAGTCAGAAATACTGAAATGTAAATGTATGGACTGCAACGACTTCTAACTAAATCTTTAAAATCTGACGGGTACAGGAACAGACTAAATATATTCGAATTGGATGAATGGATGTCATACTGATACTTTTTAGGCTAATTTTAATTTTAGTTTTACAAAAAAGTAATGTATGCACAAAATGTTTTTACTGAACATATGCATTTTTACTTTGTTTACTAGATCTCCAAAAAAAACATGCATTTGCAAGGAAATTTGCTCCTTAGAAATGCATAATAATGTAAAGTTTTTTTTTAAATAAGCTTTTATTTAACATGAGCACTAAAATGAATAGAATAAAATAAGACAGCGTACGAGAGATGTTTAGAAATGTTCTTAGAAAACCGAGTATATCAATACAAACCGGTACTAGTCTTCATTAGAGCTTGAGTTATCACTTTCACCATTTGGCTTTTAGTAACTTTTATGAAAGCCTGAACTTATTTTACTTTATTTATTTTAGTGCAGTTTTAAGAAGCCCTTTCTAAAAAGCTCTCGTTACGCCGCACAGTGGGAAATTTTGTATGGAGGCGCGGAATTAATTAATAACTGGAGTAACAATTAAGGTAGCCCAATATTTAAAACTTAGGGAAGACCAAGAATGGAAGTTATTGCCTGGTCGCCAGTGGAAACACAACTTGTAGTAATGATTACCGTTTACAAACTGAACCTGTATTATTTTATTGAATATTCTTTTTATAATAAAAAATTGCTTACTTGCTAATATAATGATTTTCATTTACAATATAATTGTTTACTTGCTAAATCGGTATTTTGTTTATGGAAATTTTATACAATATCGCTTACTTGCTAAATTCATCATAATTGGGTTATTTCTTACTTATTTTGTTATTGCAAGTCGCGGCGGCTTATATTCCGTCGCGATCGCTTCCGCTAAATATTGTTGTAATTTAATGTTGGCTAGTCATCAATTTGCAAATGGAACAGGTAAGTAAATTAATAAAAGAGTTCTTCACATTTTGTCGCGATCACTTCCGTTCGCACAAAATGTGAATTTGCTGTTTCTGCATTTTTGTGAACAGAGAATATTGACTCCCCCCTTTTTAAGTATCAGCGTCTCGCTGATAAAGTAAATGAAGATGATATAATTTAACCTTTACCTATCGCAATTGGTTGGAACTACGTCTCTTAAGACCTTTTCCAGGAGAAGGAGTGGAGGAGGAAGTATCTAATAATTTAAATTCTTTGAATTCATCCTCATACTTCTTGAACTTCTCGTTGAGCAGTTTTAGCTCTTTGCTTATCTCCGAAAATCCATTTCTAGCGGTTCTAAATAGTTTACAGAGATCCACAACAGTTTTTTTACACTTTGGACATGACCAGCGAAGTCCATTGTCTCCAATAATCATATCCAGAACTCTCCCATTAATACCAGCACACTTTAAATGAGACAGTTCATCGCAAAGCCAGCACGCCACAAAACGGTCCGAACCGGCTTTTACATTACATTTTTCGAACAGACAGGACATTTTTAGCGAATTTTATTAAAAAAGAATAAAAATAGCGAAATTAGGAATGTATTGTACGAAAACGTTTCAAGCTCACAGTAATTGGCAGTTTAATAGCTAGTGGTCTTATTTAGTGAAGTTCAATGGTTAGAAACCGTGCTGAACTTAACAGTTTTAAAGCCACTGAGTTAACAAAATCAGCTGTCACCAAGAAAGCGACTGTCGATGATAAACAAAGGTGTGTGTAAAGCGCGAAAGAAAGCAAAATGAACAAACAAATGCGATATTCCTTACACTCTCACGCAAAAGCAACAATAATGCACCAAAACAGGCAAATATGCACGAAGGCCGACTAAATAAAACTTTTCAATCAACGCACTTTATGACTAAATCAAGTCAATTTATTGGAATTTGGCTTCAGTAAACTTTTTACGGTGTGAATAACACAAATTAGAACTGCTTAGCACTTTGTAAACGAGTTAAACTTTGGAAATTCTTTCAAGCGAAAGTTTAAGTGACCGCACAGTACGAACGTTGCCAGACGTGTTCATAATTTTTTATAACGAAACTATTACTATAGGCGATATGAATTACACAAATTGGCAAACCACCTCTCACCAAATCTTACCTCCTATAATCTCAAGCAACTTAACTGAAAAAGAGATAAAAATAGATTTGGAATACCTCCACCAACTCCATCTGACGAATGTAAAAAAATTAGATTACATCTCATCCAAGTTTATTATGTCAATAAGCTACAGTTTTTTAGCAATATTTCTTGGACTAGCATTATTTATAATACTATACTTCCACACAAGATCAGCTTACCACAGGAAATTCCAATTCACTCCTCCAATAATAGAT
>NW_016161528.1:0-8561 GCF_001687245.7 Rhagoletis zephyria
CAGCAAAGTACTTTTCCTAGCAACAGGAATGATGAAGAAAAATAGAAAACCCATTAACAAGGAAATTTTTGAAATAACATACTTGGCGTATGAGTAACATTCTTTCGTGATCATATTTCATATTATAACGCGAATTTGACCATTCGAATTTTTTTTTCGTAAAGTAACCAGCTTTACATGAAAACAATTAAGCTTGAGGGCGCTTTTAATGAAAATTTTTGGCGAAGAATACGTTTTCCTTGAAATTATTTTTTTTAAAACAACAATGGTGATAGTTGGATTAACAGATGATAACTGATATAAGCTTACTCACTGGATAGCTCACCAGTCATAACCCACACAGAATTGGATCCAAGCCTGTTTTGAGGACAATGAGACGCCAGAGCATCTTTTGCGTGATTATCTGGGCAAAGGGAGACAAAAATTTGTATTTTTCAATTTATCGAAAGTCGAATCCCCATTTATTAGAAATAAGGTCTCTCAGGATGATCAGGGAAAGTTACGGTATCTTGCTTATTTAGGATTAGGCCACAGCATATATTGCTCTGCTACACCCAATTTTTAACCAACTAAATAACTACAACACGTGCAAATATATTTGCCTTCATAAATAACTTCCCACACGCACACAATTGCTAACTACAAAAGTGAGAATTTAATTAAACCCGTTCGAGTGCAGCAAGTAGCAGTACCATGAAATTTATTGTTATCTTACCGCTACATTCTTCGTTTTAATGCCAAAAAGTTTTCGGCTCGACAAGGCAAACCCATTGACTTTTGGTTATTTTATTGCCATATCATGAACTTTTGCAGCCATGCATAATTTGTCTAGTTATTGTTACCGTTATGCATTGACAACCTACTACAACATACATACGAGTATATGTACTTGTAATAGTTCTTGGCTACCATTGTTGCTTTTGCTAAATTTGTCTCAAGCTAACGAAGGGATATTCTAGTTAACTGGTTAAAATCCATGTTGCGACAAGGATTTCAAATATTGTTCAGTGCCTCTGTGTGTCGTTAACTTGCGTTTGCCTCTGCGTTGTGCGTATGGGTGTGTGTGGGT
This sequence comes from Rhagoletis zephyria, assembly GCF_001687245.7. Taxonomy (NCBI): domain Eukaryota; kingdom Metazoa; phylum Arthropoda; class Insecta; order Diptera; family Tephritidae; genus Rhagoletis; species Rhagoletis zephyria. The sequence continues at coordinate 1,070 of NW_016161528.1, forward strand.
GTGTGCAAATACGTGCTCATAAAAATGTGTATCTACATATTAGGGTGGAGTTTCTTTCGAAGATACTTCCAATAATAATACCCAATTTTTTATTTAATAATTTTTTATTATTAAACCAGCAAATACCCGGCTTGCTTCACTGCGCCTTAAAAGTATTTTTGTGTTATTACTCCCTCCCAAAACTCTTATGGCCTCATTCATAAAAAAGTAGATTCAAAGAGCTTTATGAAGTAAGATTTTCAAACAAATATGGGTGTTAATTAATATATTTTCGAAGGTACTTAGGAAGTTGGCAAGTATCGACTTTCTCATGGGAATTTAATTTTTAGTCTTATAACTCGAATCTACGTATCGCGCACTTTCTTCAAAGGAGAACTAATATCTGCCTTTTCTTATAACTTTAACTGCATACAATTTTTTTTTAAATAGGTGGCAATCCGGTTCAAACATATTTTCATAAGTAAACTTTCTTAAACCTCTTTAGTTTAATACCCGTATTGTAATATTCCATTTATTTTTCCAATTTAATTGCATAAAATGTTTCCAACATATGGCAACTCTCCTCAAAAATAATTTCGGCAGTCAACTTCCCTAAACTTTTCGCCTGATACCCATATTGCATTTTTTAATTTTTCTTGTCAATTAAATGAAATTTAAATTTTCAAACAGGTGGCAACCTTCCACAAAAATATTTTTGGCTGTAAGCCTTCTTAAACTTCTTTCTTTTGGCAGCCTTATTTCAATATTTACTTTATACTATCACTTTATTTAAACTGTAATTTTCCTGCAGGTGGCAACTACCTAATCTTATTTCGTTCTATATATTTTAAGTTAGACCTCTATCAGTATATCGGTGAAAACTTCATTCAATTCCATGCACTCATTTTCGAGTGATACAAAACAAACATACCGACAGACAGACAAAAATTTTAAAAATTGTTGATTTGGCTTCTGTTGGTCTAATAAAGACACACTACCCCATATACATTTTTCTTTAATATGAATAATGTGCAAACATCTGTCAGTTGCAGTTTTATTATATGTATAGATATTTTTTATATGTCCCCTAAAAACACGAACCAATAAAAAATCGGTAGTATTAATAGTAAATAGAATAAACAATAGGGCGATATTATTGATCCTCTGAAGAGAAACAGGACTTTCTGGTCGAAAGATATTGATTTTCAAGAATTCTAAACTATTTATACGAAATTTTTGTCCACTCTCAAAATATTTTGTATGGTTTCGAAATAAAAAAACAGGGGTATAGAACAATCCTAGGTAGTGAGAGCATTAAAGTTCGGACTTAATTTTTCGCCACATGCATTTTTGGACCACCCTAGTACACATTCACGTTCAAGCGTCAGTTGCTTGTAAATTCAGAACATTTTCTGCATGCTGTTCTGTTTTTAGTCTGCCACTTTTGTCATTTACAATAGCAACAAACACGCATTTATGCATACATACCTACACACTACACTTGTCAACTTTTTCTTTTATAGACATTCGCCCACATACACTTATGTACAATGTACATATACGCATCCACAAGTTTGCATTTTGCTGGGAAATAAATTTCAAAGCATTTTAAAGTTTGACAACACATTTGTTGTGGTGCCGGTGTTGTCAACTGTTGGAAATTGTTACAGTTTCCATACACTTTAATACAAAGATTTTATGTGTAAATTACGGAACGGCATTCGTTTGAACTTTTGAGCAAAATCTCACAGAAATAATAGTTTGGAATGCGTTGCAAACAGAATTCTTGCTTAAGCTGTACATATACTGCTGATACATGATTTGGTATTTAATTACTTGTTTAATTACTATATGAGGAGAAGAGATATTTTGTTGCGAAAATGCATTATAGATTCTCTTTAAAATAGCAGATGTGCGAATGAGTGAAAAATGCCTTAGCTCCATTCGTCTTGGACCCAAATACAAGCGAACCTCGAAGCAACTGAAATTGGAGTATATAATTTAATAAAATTATTAAAAGCCAGAAATTTGTGAAATTAAACTCCATATTTTTTTCTTGTTATATATGTAAGTAAATGGGTGCTTCTTGGGTAATTGTGATTTTGTGGTTCCAAATTGCCTGGAAACTATATAAATAGCTTAAAAATTTTTAAGTAGTATTCCAAAGCTCTTGGATAATTTTTATGGATGAATTCACTTATTTGCTAAGAAAAGTGAAGGACTGGTATCGAGTGTCAATACCGTGGCAACCGTCAACCTAAGATAAGACTCCCAACCGGTGATTCCTTCGGTCAATCGCAGTAAATCTAGAATTGAAAAGCAAAGCCAAAAATCGAGTAACAGAGCAGACATGGAAAAGTGTGAAAAAGAAGAGAGAATCAGAGCAACGAAGAAGGTATACGAGACGAACCAGGGCCTCACCAGTCTAGTAGCGAGGCTGCAACAGAAGATAAAAATCTGTAAATGAATCTCGAAGGCAATAAAAAGTCGTCGCGAATAGAAGAGGATTTCACGGACACATGCAGGGTTGAAAGGGAAGGCATAATCATATATTCCTGCTCAGACCAGTAAGACAAATAATTCTATTTCTAAAGAAGCTACAGTGGGAAGGAAGATAATCACCAGACAGTTGAGCAAGTCGTATCGAGGTAACGTTAGACTTGTGGATTAAAATAAAGAGTTCACGCATGCTCTTGAAGATGATTTAATAAATAGCATTGCATCTAAGTAGGCGGCACTGTAAGGGTTAGCAGTGGGCGCAACTATTCCGCAGTTTTACGCCGACTCGGAGATTGTATTGTTATGAGAAGCTGTTTTACATACCAAAATACATTCGGATTTTAGCCATTGTCTGTCCAGGGGGGACCGCTTTAAGAAAACAACTTTTTGGTTTTTTATTTTTTGATGCTGGTCGGAAACTGGCCTTGAACCCAGGCTCCGTGGAATGGTAGCATGCAGAACTTACCATTACACTAAAACGTTGAAGGCAATTCCCAGCCTTTCCGCGTGGGTATCAACCGGCCAATGCCCATTTAGAGTCGCTACAAGCCTTGCAACGTCAAATCTTGGTTTCGTTAGTATGTTGTGTATTCTCTTATAGTTGAACTTGTTTTAAAAGACACCAGGACGTTAGTGGCCGACTGACTAAACCACTACGTTCTAAGAGACGGCAATCTTCAGCTATGACGAGTACTTCTGCCTAGAAAACACTTACAAATAGGACAGATGAATTGATCTTTTTATTCGCAGGTATTCAGAGTAAATACCTGCTGCAACTCCGCGTTCCATTTTGGAGCCATCGATCTACGGATGTATCCAGGAAAAGATATCAAGTTTCCCGTCACAGTCGGCTCTCGACGGAATAATGAGTCCAAAAGGCCTGTAAAACTCTACTTCAGACCGTATGTAATCGGTAGCCAATCTCATCATAGGCGGCAGTCAAGAAATTATAATGCAATTATCGATCGTTCTTTCTTTCCATATACCCAGTTCTCTGAGTCTTATAGCCCATAGTGATGGGGTGTGCATTATGTGAAGGTCTATAAGGAATATTTAGGTTTGTAATAACATTGAGGGCATCTGAAGAGCCAGTTCTCATTGCCCCTGTGGTCCCGATTTGGATTGATACCCCATATCATTCGAAAAGCCGCTTACGGGAGTAATAGGCAATGCTTGGTTTCTTTACTCTCTCTTCGATATTTCGGACCGTACTTCCACAAAAATGATATCGGTTACGCTGTTACGGTGAACGGACGTAATCGTGACATGATAATAAACTTGTTGTGACCAGACTTATGATGACTTGGGTTTATATAGCACAGTCCGCATTGGTTTTTACAGGTGAAGTTTGTCGCGAGATGTTGAAGAGTCTCTCATTGATGCGGTTTGTAGCGTAACGATCTTTTAATTACCGAAAATCTGAAACTTTGCACAAACTTTTCAGATTCAAGATTCATTGAACCATTTTCAAAATATTTGCGTCGAAATATTTTAAAATTTTTACATTGAGCAAAGCATTTCTACGTTCATTTCGATAAGCAGCGTCTCAGCGGGACATAGGAGAATGAAAAATTTGTTCCAGTTATTCGCTTTTGCTTCTGTTTTTCTTTCATATCGTTCAAAGGTTTTAACATGCTGCAAAACTAAAAAAAAAATCCTGGCGGGCGAACTGAGCGAACGGTAAAGTATTTTAAACTATCGATAAATGTGCGTTTCAGAGAATGTGGTTATTTCAGTTTTCTCTTGCGGGTTACAGAAGGGCGAGAACTCTCCCCAGTTAACAGTCCAGCGAGTCAACACTTCCGTTTGTATTTAAACGTCGTCAATTCAAAATTATTGCAGCGTCCGAAATAAAAATATATAGGTCTCAAAGTCCTCTTGTATTACTTCACGCAATGCCAGCTTTGAATACGTATTGAGTAAAGTATGATCATGCCAAAACACCAAAGCTTAAGTTAATTACCAAAAGAAATGCATGTGGTGTTTAGAATAAAGAGACATCCAAATTTTTTAGACCACGAGCACCCGGATTTTCGGGGATTATTACTAGTGTATCTAAATGCTGTAGAAACATTTCTGCATCAAAAATAAAATTAAAACAAAAATTGCTTTCATCTTTTTGGCGGTTAGGGCCCGACATGTAGTTCCGTAGCAAACCAATGAAAGCTGCAAGCTTATGAATCTCTGTACCGGCCCTTTCCTGGTAAGAATATCTATACTTCCATGGACATTATACCGCTGTGTCTCGGTACCCAAACGCTAGTAAAAAGAAGCCTTCTGCGTTCTATATTATAGGCCAATGCCTTCAGCACACCAAATATAGTTATGTAGTAGCGTTTATTAAGACATTAAAAATCTGCCCTAAGTGTGATACATACTTGTAATCAAAGCGTATTGATATTAAACGAATACTGCTGCCGCCAGCTAAGAAAATATTACAGCCACACCTTCACAGCTAACATCAGACTCGATAAGTGTACTAATGACAGCGTAGAGATGAAGTTAGTCAAGCGATATTAAATTACAAAACAATAAAAAATAAAATAAAAATAGTGCAACCTACACCATTTGCCACAAATTACCGAAGGCACTAGTGAAATGAAGCGGAAAAGCACCGACATTAGGGAAGTTATAAAAAATTGTGAGGCGAAAGTGGGCAAGAAGCAGAAATAAACACAACACCCATTGGCTGGAATCAAACTTAGTATATACTATGTGGGAGGGATGAAATGTAATCATTCCAACAATATTGCTACTTGACATTTTTGGCAAAATTTTGTATCTATAAAATCGGAAATTTTAAGGTATCTTCTTAGAGGAAATCCGCTGTTTACCTAATGGCTTCCTTTGGCCATTTGCTTGGGGACCGAAAGATGAAAACAGAAATATGAAACTTAACTAGTAAATATTTATTTTGATGCTTTCATCTGCAAGTTACTTATTTATGAGCATATTAAATTGAGAAATTTTTAAATTCGAAAAACATGCTAGCGTGCAACATTAGAGTTTACAGCTGCACTTCAATTAAATTACGGCAACGTGACTTTATCTTTTGTATTTAAGTTGCTGCTCCTGCTGCTGCTATGTTGAGTGCAGAAAGTTTGGCCTGCTTATTGCGAAACCCCAGTAATGTCTGCATCTTTTATGCATTTTATGCCGCGTGCACACCGAGGGAATTGTGGCAGAGCTGGTCTTTCAGCAACCACACACACATACATAGTTTAGGCATATTAGATGCTGGCATACATACATATGTATGAATAGGCAAGTAGTAGAAATGCAGCAACATCCAGGCTAATGCTGACATCTGCACTCTCGCAAATACAATACCTACAAACTATTGTATGTATAGTATGTACGAGGGATGTTGCGAATGTGGAATTTTAGACATCCGCGGATGCGAATGCGGATGCGGATGTTTAAAAGCTAACATCCGCGGATGCGAATGCGAATGCGGATGTCAAATACAGTGAAAGCTCCAATATGCAGACACCGATGGTCAACTTTTTTGTCCGCCTATGAGAGATGTCCGCTTATAGGAATTTCGTAAAAAATAATATAAAAATTCATACTTAAAAAACTTAAATTGCGGGTTTCTAAATTAAAGAAATATTTGAATTAATAATAAATTCAAATTTATTGCGTTTTCTTTCCTACCGACAAATCTGATTGCCCATTGGCAACGAAAAGGCAACACTTTTTCTAAAAAAGAAGACATTTTTGAATATGGGCTATGTTCTTGTGTACATATACATATGTAGAAGCGCAAGAGACAACATTTGACTGAAAAACAAAACAAAATTGACCGCTTGTTTGAGCTTCGCATCCGCTTATGGGAGAGTTTTTTTCATAACTGGACATTTTTGAGTGTCCGCGTCCGTTTATCGGAAAGTCCGTGTATGGGAGAGTATTTTGTTTGGAAACCAAAAATTGTTCGTTCCCAAGAATGTGTCCGCTTATCAGAGCGTCCGTCTATGCGACCTTTCACTGTATTTTAAGAAATATTTAGTCAATTTTTGTAATTTTTAATATTTTTTTTATTTAGTACTTAAATTAAAAAATTGGAACATTGTATTTTGCTGCTTTTTCGGGTTACAGCCTGTTTCCTAACGGGTCGTAAATCAAACCTGCGCCATTAAATAACTACTCGCTCGAGGCGACAAACTTGAAAAACTTGAAACTTTACAAAATTGTAAATTATTTTCGATTGACGCTGTACCAGTTGAGAGGACTTCAGTTTTTTTTTGCGGCTCAATAATTAGAGAATTACATCGCTGTTTAAACACCGTTGTATTCCAATTTTGAGAACCAATTCTTTTGGTTGTTACAGAATTTGGAGAACCTGTTACGACATCAGCGTTTTTCGATTTTAGTTTTTGTAATTCATTTTTACACCTGTCATCTGTGACTGGTTTGAAAAATGTGTGCTTATAGCGTCGCGACGTTGTGAGNCCCATTGGCAACGAAAAGGCAACACTTTTTCTAAAAAAGAAGACATTTTTGAATATGGGCTATGTTCTTGTGTACATATACATATGTAGAAGCGCAAGAGACAACATTTGACTGAAAAACAAAACAAAATTGACCGCTTGTTTGAGCTTCGCATCCGCTTATGGGAGAGTTTTTTTCATATCTGGACATTTTTGAGTGTCCGCGTCCGTTTATCGGAAAGTCCGTGTATGGGAGAGTAGTTTGTTTGGAAACCAAAAATTGTTCGTTCCCAAGAATGTGTCCGCTTATCAGAGCGTCCGTCTATGCGACCTTTCACTGTATTTTAAGAAATATTTAGTCAATTTTTGTAATTTTTAATATTTTTTTTATTTAGTACTTAAATTAAAAAATTGGAACATTGTATTTTGCTGCTTTTTCGGGTTACAGCCTGTTTCCTAACGGGTCGTAAATCAAACCTGCGCCATTAAATAACTACTCGCTCGAGGCGACAAACTTGAAAAACTTGAAACTTTACAAAATTGTAAATTCTTTTCGATTGACGCTGCACCAGTTGAGAGGACTT
>NW_016161528.1:8586-10601 GCF_001687245.7 Rhagoletis zephyria
TTTTTTTTATTAGTTAGCTGAGCTTGGCTTTTCCTAGTTTCAGGCAGTCACAATTAATTACTCACCACTGTCGATACCATGAGCCATGAAATCCGTTTTGTTGTTCCATTCCATGCGCCCAATGTGTTTTGATATATTTTTTGGGGCACTTGCACAATATTCGCATTCGCAAAAGCTCCGCATTGATTATTGCGAATGCGAAAGCGAATGCGAATGTTAAAATTTATGCGTAAGTTCCGCGGTTGCGAATGCGAATGCGAATATTCGCAACAACCCTGGTATGTACCTACAGCCAATGTAAAAATATCCATATTCTTTTTCTTTATTTCTTGAAGGAATTCATAGTGAGTCTATTTAGAGTCAGCACGTGATTGTGTGTCTGCCAGTCCGCTGGCATGACGAAGTTTTGCTTCTTTGCGTCCGGAATTGTTGCAGCTGTTGTGGCATCTCAACGACCAACTTTTCTCCGAACTTGTACGCAGCTCCACCCCCTCGCTCTACATATGTAGTCGTTCTGCCCTTGTCAGCTATGAAATTGCCCAACAGCAGCTATGCGCTGCTGGGTATTGCATTAGCCCACGAACCTACACTCACTCATATACATATATGCACGTGTACTGACAAATGCACCTGTACAGCGTCATTTGTGCAACATAATGCAAGGGGTTGTTGCTTTGGAGGTTGACTACTTTTGACACCTTTGCAAGGCCTAAATATTCTGCCTACAGTAGGTAGGCAGTGTAAGGTTAAGCCTTTCTTAGGTCCTGTTAGATTTGGTTTTCTTATTTTCGTTTCGTGTTGCTTAAACNCATTCGAGTGTGGGGTTGTTGCTTTGGAGGTTGACTACTTTTGACACCTTTGCAAGGCCTAAATATTCTGCTAGAATTACAGTAGGTAGGCAGTGTAAGGTTAAGCCTTTCTTAGGTCCTGTTAGATTTGGTTTTCTTATTTTCGTTTCGTGTTGCTTAAACTCAGTAAAAAGCCCATCTCAGTACCACATTTAAAAGTAATCCATTTATGTTAGTTTTAAAGTATCTTGGGAGTTCCTGGACATTTGCTTCGGTAAGATAAGCTTCGGATAAGTTGTTTTGTCGAAAGCCACTGCTATTTAAACGGCAACTCATACGCTATTAAGCTAAATATAGCATGCGTATGGGAAAGTTTCTCAGGGTCGTTTAGGTAGCGGGGAATTTCCCAAAAAANTTTGGTTTTCTTATTTTCGTTTCGTGTTGCTTAAACTCAGTAAAAAGCCCATCTCAATACCACATTTAAAAGTAATCCATTTAGGTTAGTTTTAAGGTATCTTGGGAGTTCCTGGACATTTGCTTCGGTAAGATAAGGTTCGGATAAGTTGTTTTGTCGAAAGCCACTGCTATTTAAACGGCAACTCATACGCTATTAAGCTAAATATAGCATGCGTATGGGAAAGTTTCTCAGGGTCGTTTAGGTAGCGGGGAATTTCCCAAAAAAAGGGCTAGAGGTAGGGGATCCAGCTTTTGTTGGCGTGGACGTGCCGGAAAGTTTAGATTTCGCAGGCGATTTACATTATGATGTTACTGAACGATGGGACTGAAGGATTTAGTAAAGAGGTATGTAACGGTCTTTGGCGGTTTGGAATCAAGCTTACATTTTTTCTTCGTTTCCGCCATATTAAATGCATTATTTACCACTAATGTAAAGATTTGCATTTTTTGGTGACAACTACATTCGGCAATGAATTTATTACTTATTATTTTTAAATAGTTTTACTGGAAAGTTTCAAATATTATTACAACATCCGGTCTATTTTTTTACGGTTATATTAAGTTTGCAATTTTTTGCCTGAGTGGTTTTAGATTAAGTGGGAAAAAGTGTTAAAATTCAGTACTGAGCGAAATATATGTGACCTGGTCTACGGAAAGGGGGCTTAGGTGTCAAAAAATCAATTTTCACTTTTTGGTTGATTCGGATGGAAGATGAGATGCTTTTTCACGTGGTGAAAAGCAGAAAATCCTAACTTGCTTAGAAGTGTACTA
>NW_016161528.1:10611-22182 GCF_001687245.7 Rhagoletis zephyria
CCACATATATGTAAATTATGTAAATACAATAACATTTTACGATGAATAATTTTGTAGATCATTGATCCGTTTTTGGACAACGTGAATAAAATGGCATTTGGGAGGTTGCTAAAGGGTTAAAATACTCTAGAAAATCATTTGACGGAAACTTTCACCACGGGTATTCTCAAAAAAGATCTCTATACAAAGAACGTAAAAATCCACAGAAAACAAATGTTTCGCAAACATATAAATAGCCGACCCCTACGTTAGGCAAAAAAAACCAAAAAAAAATAAATCCGAAATTGGCTTGCAAAAATACATTAGACGCAGGGGAGTACAGCGAAATTTTTTCTGGTACGGTCTTTTGTACACGTATATATACGATAGGGTGTTCGATTATTCGTCTTTTTTCCAAAGCCGGTTTTCGAGGTATTCGAAAAATTGGAATTAGAAAAAACATAGACCGGTTTTGTTTTACATAGTTTTCATACAGCGAAAATGCTTATTATGGTTTGAAGTTATAACCGAAGATTACAAAAAAACTATTAACAGTAAGGATAGCTTTTATTTAGAAAATAGCAAAGCAAAATAAGTTCAAGTTTTCTTTAGATCAAAAGTAACCCAAATAAAAATTAGTGAACAATTTTCCTTTAGTCTTGTTTTAACTTCTCTGGTTGTGAGAACATGAGTATATGGGAGACAGTTGCTCAACACTATAAATCACAGTCGATTTCGGTCATTACATCTAATTTATATTATTTTATCGATGTATGTACATTTTACATATCGCTACCTAAGGTGAAAACGTGCCAAGTCTCCTTTTTTTCAAAATTTAGTTTTTGATGCAGAAGACAGATGATGCGAAACGATTTCCAAAAATGGACTTTGCTCCTTTTCACGTTTAAGTAACGGTATTACATCAACAACAAACTTACAAACGAGCGTACAAGCGTTGTAAAAATAAACTTTCAATAACATTAACGTACTGTTATAAATTGGGTAATTTTTGACCTAAACAAGTAATATGTACACCAAAAAATAATATACAAAATTCCAAATTTAATATAAGGGCAGAAATCAACTCTGATCCATAGTATTAAACAACTATATTTATTTTTATTGTGGACTTAATATATTATTTAGTATAAACGAAAAAAATTGTATCAAATATGACCCTACAGGGAAGTAGGGTTAACCAACACTCCGTCAATCTAATATATTGAGTCCAAGGGCCAAAGCTAACGCTACAGGGGGAGGAAGATCACAGAATCTACTGAGACCAGTGTTGCCGTTGACAATTTTCAGAAAGTCGTAAAAAGGGGTAATTGACGGAAAAGGGGTCAACATATTATTTTCCTTTTCTTTACTAGTAGAAGAATAAATCTGTTGAATTTAAAAAGAAAATAGCGCGACAAGCATAAAACAGGGTTACAAACATACACATAAATCTAATTGCTGCAAGGAGAAGAGTAGTATTTCCTTTAACATTTTTAAGTGATGCAATTTTTATTACTTACAGGAGGAACTATTTGTTAAGGGTTAAAGGGTATTGGCGCTTAAAAAGGGTCAAATTGCCCTTTAATTGCACAACGGCAACACTGGCTGAGACTATTTAAATGGAGCAAAAAGCTCTCACGGGAATACTAACGAGACTCTGGCCTGATAGGCACATTCTGGCTGGATTTGGAGCTATGCATAACGATTTCTGTAGAAGCAGAAAACAGGGAAAGTACAAGGAAAAGTAGTAGTCGTTAAGCAAATGTATTTGCGTATGTCTCGCGATTGAAGGGCTGAAACTCAGATTTCTGGAAAGCCATTCCTTTGAGGACCTAGACATCTTACATGTCGTCCCTTTGAAGCGACTGGATTCGTTAAATGAGAACAAATTATTCCTTGTTTTTTAAATAAATTCACTTAGTAAAAAGTTATATTTTTTCGCCGATAGGCTTACTTTATTTACCACAAGCGTACGTAGTATCCACACAACTTCTTATTGAGCATTCCATTTATTTATAAATACAAACATATATACATCCCGCTTTGTTTCTTCTCAATGTGAAGAATACTTTAAAAGAGATATGTATAAAAAGGAGACATTCTTTGATTAAAAACAGCCAGCTATAGAAATCAATCAATCAAAAAGTGATAAAAGAAATAAAAATAAAGCAGAAACTTGACTGCAATTCAAGCCATAATATAAAATGCAATCAAACTCAATATAAAGCAGTAATACAAATACAAATACTCGTACAACAACAAAAAAATAAGTGAAATAAAAGCATACAAAATATAATGCAATCAAATGTGAATATGTGTGGCACATATGCACACAAACACACACAAGTCTGCTCCTTCATGAATTGAATGGACGCTTATAATGCCATGAAAGCGACGAGCGCATGCAATTCACGTAAAAATGTCAGAAATTACGAATTTAAACTGGGACATGTAAGAATACGAGTACGAGCGGTCGAATACGTGAGTGAGTAAAAGGTGGATGGGAAACGGAAGAATGCATTTGTATAAATGCATGGATATATATTCTATGAAAGTATGTCTGTATGTACACTAGGGTAGCCCACATTTTTTTCCAGCCACTCACAAAATTTGAGAATATTGTAAATAAGGATTCCCAAATTTTTTTTTTATGATTTTGAAATCGGCTAATATGTATTCAACTGTGCCGCCGCAGCTTTCAAGTTTTCCATATATTTTACATGGGCAAAATACACTTTTTCCTAGAATTGCGTTAAAATCGTTAAAAACAAGTATTTTCTGATCAAATAAAAATATTTCTTTTAAGAGATTTTCAAAACGTAACCAAAGTTTTCAATGATTGCTGCTGCAGAGCAAGTTAGTAAATACATATAATGACTTTCTAAGTGAAATCGAAAAAATAACAATTTCAATTATGTTTTTGTTTAACACACTGCTGGATGGAGGCCATTTTAAATGGACGGAAGAATGTTTTTAAGAAAGAAATAAGCATACGCATGCGAACACATTAAAAAATAGCAATGCTTTAATACCGCGAGCTGACAGCGCATAATCGAAACGCTCGTTAAAATGGAAGCTCCAACATATATCATAAGAATAATTAGGAGCTATCTATCAGAGCGCAAGCTAGAGTACTGGAGTGATAGAGGCTCTGAAGTATACAGTGACACGCGGGCGTGCATCAGGGATCTGTTCTCGGACGTCTGCTTTGGAATCCAATGTATGATGCCATCCTGCGTTTTGATATACGCCTCGTACAAAGCTAATTGGATTCGCAGATGATATTGCAGTGGTAGCTTTAGTTAAACATATCCAGGAGATCGGGAGGAAAGCTAGCGAGGCTATTGGGAGTATAAAAGAGTGGCTAACGTCTAAGAATTTAAGCCTCGCGGACGGCAAAAGTCGTTGAAAGGATAAGATTAAGCGTGTGAACCGAATCCATCATTTCCAAGCCCGCAATTGAATACTTGAGTGTTATGATTGATGGTCGACTAAACTTCAAAAGAATTATGCCTAATAATGGCGGACCTAAACATAGTAGAAGAATTCTTTACAGTAAGGTGGTCAGCCAAGTTTTACTTTATGCTGGGCCGAAGAAATTAAGGTAAAACAAGTAACAAAGGCTAAGTTCGGGCGGAGCCGAACATTAAATACCCGGCGCAAGTATTAAATATNCTTTACAGTAAGGTGGTCAGCCAAGTTTTACTTTATGCTGGGCCGAAGAAATTAAGGTAAAATGTTACACACAGAATGTAACAACCGTATGTCGCTTAAGTGCACTGAGAGCTGTTTGCGGGTTCCGCACAATTTCTGACGAAAAATCCTTTGTAATCGCTGGACTGGCCCCAGTAGACATTCTCGCACAAGAGATGTATAATTGCCTGACTGAAAACAGCGATGGTCTAACGCGAACGACATTAGCTAGAGAGCAAAAGGTGTCGCTCTATGGTAATCTGGCAGAAACGATTGGACGACTCAGAAAAAAGTAGGTGGATCCACAACCTCATCCCTAACGTTGAAAAATGGCTGCACAGGTCTCACGGAGAATGTATTTTTCATCTAACCTAGTTCCTCTCAGGCCACGGTCCTTATCGTGAGTATCTGAATAGATTTGAGCATAACGACTCCCCGTACTGTTCGAGGTGCATAGGAATAAGAGAAATTGCGGAACACGTAATGTTCTCGTGCCCCCGCTACGCCCCTGAGACACGATACATACCACAGGACAACGGTATACTAGACTATATGTTAGCATCAAGCGAGAACTGGCAGAAGATATGCGCGCATTTGAGCATCTAAATAAGTAAGGAGCCTTTGGGCCAACTAACCCCGTGGAGTAGTATCTTGAATGGGAGTCCCACGGGGAGAGTGGTTTGTGGAGAGGTTTTAGTATATAGGTGCAGCCATGAGGCTGCAAGTCGTGCGTACTGCTATGCCGGTATAGTAGCACTCATGAGAGTTTCCTTCTTCACGGGCGTCTATTGAGGAAAATAAAAAAACATTAAAAAATATGGAAAATCATAAGTTCGGAACATTGGGAAATTTCTTGCGGATGCTTTCTGCTTTTTATTTCTCCGTCCTTACATTTCTCACTTTTTGACGAAATGAGTAAATGTTCGTCAACAACGCCACACAACATTGCGAACTATGTGCGTCGAACAGATCATGCATCAACAGAATTTGAAAATTTTCAATTTCTTGTAATTTTTTTGCGAACAACGTCATACACTTGAAAACTTTCGTAGAAAAAGAACAAATCACTCGAACATATGTTTGTATTTTATGTAAATATGTACGCGGACAGCTGCACGAAAAAACTCCACAAGNACGAACAACGTCATACACTTGAAAACTTTCGTAGAAAAAGAACAAATCACTCGAACATATGTTTATATTTTATGTAAATATGTACGCGGACAGCTGCACGAAAAAACTCCACAAGAATTATAACCATTTATTGATATAGCTCTGCTGTAGTTTTAGTTTTCAGTATAATTTTTTTTCATCTAAATCGGACTATTAAATAGAATTTTCTGAGTATGTTAACTCGAGAGCAACATATCCAAAAACAGTTTGTCTAATCACACCTGCAGCTTACGTTTCTGATTGCATCAAAATCGGACTAAAGTTAAGGTTTTTNATAATGTTCTCGTGCCCCCGCTACGCCCCTGAGACAGGATACATACCACAGGACAACGGTATACTAGACTATATGTTAGCATCAAGCGAGAACTGGCAGAAGATATGCGCGCATTTGAGCATCTAAATACGTAAGGAGCCTTTGGGCCAACTAACCCCGTGGAGTAGTATCTTGAATGGGAGTCCCACGGGGAGAGTGGTTTGTGGAGAGGTTTTAGTATATAGGTGCAGCCATGAGGCTGCAAGTCGTGCGTACTGCTATGCCGGTATAGTAGCACTCATGAGAGTTTCCTTCTTCACGGGCGTCTATTGAGGAAAATAAAAAAACATTAAAAAATATGGAAAATCATAAGTTCGGAACATTGGGAAATTTCTTGCGGATGCTTTCTGCTTTTTATTTCTCCGTCCTTACATTTCTCACTTTTTGACGAAATGACTAAATGTTCGTCAACAACGCCACACAACATTGCGAACTATGTGCGTCGAACAGATCATGCATCAACAGAATTTGAAAATTTTCAATTTCTTGTAATTTTTTTGCGAACAACGTCATACACTTGAAAACTTTCGTAGAAAAAGAACAAATCACTCGAACATATGTTTGTATTTTATGTAAATATGTACGCGGACAGCTGCACGAAAAAACTCCACAAGAATTATAACCATTTATTGATATAGCTCTGCTGTAGTTTTAGTTTTCAGTATAATTTTTTTTCATCTAAATCGGACTATTAAATAGAATTTTCTGAGTATGTTAACTCGAGAGCAACATATCCAAAAACAGTTTGTCTAATCACACCTGCAGCTTACGTTTCTGATTGCATCAAAATCGGACTAAAGTTAAGGTTTTTCTGATTTTTCAAAGAAGTATTTCTAATTGCATCTGCAGTATACCTTTCAAACCTCACCAAAATCGGAAATTATTGTTCACAACACCTGCAGTATACGTTTTTAGTTTCATAAAAAGCGCCACCTAACGAATTTGTTTCTCGTCCAAGTATTTCTCGTCGAACCTCCGGGTGTACGTTTTTAATTTCATAAAAATCGAACGGTAAATACAGATTTTATGAATATCTTAGCTCTGCACCACCTAGTGGATTTGTTTTTAGTGAAAGTATTTCTCGCCACATTCGGATCATAAATATAGATATTCTGGATATCTGGACTCATCGCCACCTAGCGGATTAAAATATATTTAGCATATGGCCGCGCAACGGGTCTAAGATCTATACTGTCCGAATTTAGCACGGATCCGTGCAATATTTTTTGAATCTACTTTTATATGTGAGCCGTTTATTTTGAAATTGTCATAAGTNAGCCGCGCAACGGGTCTAAGATCTATACTGTCCGAATTTAGCACGGATCCGTGCAATATTTTTATACCCGAGCGCACTTGTGCACAAGGGTATATTAATTNTTATTTCACGCCGCTTGACATCAGTGTTCATTTACCTGTCTCTGAACGCGTCTCTTAATCGTTCAACTTCATCAGCCAAAGGTAAAAAATTGTGTCCTTAGTTGATGACGTTAGAATGATTTACAGATGCATTCAGTTAGAAGCAACCATTGGGGGTAGCAGCAGGAAAATATTCCAAAAATTTTCTTCTCCTATGTATTTTTGGATCGCCCTAATGTACATACATATATACAGATGTATGCATGTGTGCCAGTAAGTGCGCTTGCATAGCTGATGGCTGTGGTAGGCAACAAATGGCGAATGATCAAATGGATTTGCTATTATTGGCATTGGATTGTCAGTTGCGCCCCAAAGAGTTGTACGAGTACGAGTGTGTCATTCAAACGATAGCAATTGCAGTTCAAGGACGTTGCTGCTGCATTGCACAAGCAGCATTGTTAGTTAAACATTAGAGTCGAAGTAACAAAAGCAACAAAAACGAATGCATATAATAGCTTGCAGTTATCCACGAAAAGAGCAACGTTTACAAAAGCGAAGACATAAAGTTTATCCTTAGATTTTGCTCCTATACATACATACTTACCTACCAGTGTACTGCGCAAGCCGATTCATTTACGTTTTCAAGCTACTTGGAAAAAAAATACAAGCGCAAGTATGATTCACACTTGTTTCAAACAAGCCAATTTAACACATAGCTTGAACGCAAATGAATACGGTAGTAGCTTTAATCGAACAAGTTCGAATACAACTACAGCACTTGTAAATATGTACATATTGCCAACCATGAATCAGCTTGTTACAACCAAAGGGTATTGTTATCGGTTAGTGTGTTTTTGTTTCGCTAATAAATAGTGAGTTCGTTATGTTTGAAGTAAATCAAGTACGAGTATGAGTTGAAATTCAACAAGCAAGCCCAGTGAATACAAGTAAGCTTTCAAGTAGCTTGAAATGTAAGTAGCTTGCTGCAGTACACTGTAAATGCCTACATACATACATATGCATATCTAGATAACTATCTATCTAACCGACCAACTTATGCGCTGCGCCTGCTGCAAGACATATACGCTTGTTGGAAAATAGTTTGAAAACTTTAGCATAGTTTTGTGCATTTCTGCAGCGTATGCAGTGTTACATGCCACTGGTACTTAGTTGGCCGGGGCGTATGAGCAACGATTTCACCTAATAGGCAAACACGTGAGGACTTACATATGTATGCCGCGCTGCCGGCGATTTATCATTTGCACTTTTTCTTTTTGATCTTTTGCATTAACCAAATTGGCACAGTAATGTCACTCTCCATTAACGCTGATGACAAATGCTGTCAGCCGCTGCTGGCATTGCGACAGGCGGCGGGCGACGGCTAATAAAGGCCGCTAGCAGCATTTGTTAATTTAATTTAGCCGTTTTTTATCGCAGTTGAGTATGATTTTTCTTAAGGCAATTCATGCTGCTCTAGTTAGCACAAAATTTAAATTTTTGCTGTATTTTTAATTTTGTGATACATCTAGGAAAAACTATGGAGCAACTTAAATACTTATTTACAAAGAAAAATTATGTATGTCCCCAACTACTAAGTAGTATCGAACGAAAGAAGTTTGGAAATTATTTTAGTACATACATATCGCTCACTTACTTCAATAGTGTCATAATCCTGTGAAGGTTCAAGGCTTTTATAAGATCAATATTAACTTACTGAGAATTCGTAGGTAGCCGGCCTTTATAAACAACACGATGTCGAAAAATTAGCCAGCGTTCGACGAGCAAATTGTAGGGGTACTACACGCGCAATTAATATTTTTCCTAAACTCAGAAAAACTCAACTAAATATACTTATCTCAACGCATGATTAGGTGACGTAACTAAACTCTTCTCTCAATATATAAATTAGGGCCATAAAAATATGTCATAGTTGCCAGAAATTGTTTGAAAATTGCCAATCTTTACTTTATCGAATAGAGAATAATATTTGCTTTAATAGTTTCATATGGTTGAAGGAGATTCTCAGAGGAAATTTATTTGCGAACACTTTCGACTTCTTCTTTTCATAGAAAAACAGAAGACTAGTTTTTAAATATATTTAATCTTTGCATAACCACCGATATATCAGTAGTTCATAAATTACTTTAAAATTTATGAAACAGATGGCCGAGATATCGCTAATTAAAATAATAATAAAAAATTTATCCCCAGAAGAAAAAGTTTAGAATTTTTATTTTGGCCACCAAAGCTGTTGTCTCATAGTGCAATGCTGAGGCAACGCTACTATCAACCAACCAACCAACCCTTGAAGATCTGCCATTGCCATTTTTTTCAGAATTTTCTGCGAGACTACTGTTTTTTTTGGAACGCTTCCGGTATTGTTCATTTATTATTTTCGGAATTCCNGTTGCCAGAAATTGTTTGAAAATTGCCAATCTTTACTTTATCGAATAGAGAATAATATTTGCTTTAATAGTTTCATATGGTTGAAGGAGATTCTCAGAGGAAATTTATTTGCGAACACTTTCGACTTCTTCTTTTCATAGAAAAACAGAAGACTAGTTTTTAAATATATTTAATCTTTGCATAACCACCGATATATCAGTAGTTCATAAATTACTTTAAAATTTATGAAACAGATGGCCGAGATATCGCTAATTAAAATAATAATAAAAAATTTATCCCCAGAAGAAAAAGTTTAGAATTTTTATTTTGGCCACCAAAGCTGTTGTCTCATAGTGCAATGCTGAGGCAACGCTACTATCAACCAACCAACCAACCCTTGAAGATCTGCCATTGCCATTTTTTCAGAATTTTCTGCGAGACTACTGCTTTTTTGGAACGCTTCCGGTATTGTTCATTAATTATTTTCGGAATTCATTTTTGAGTTTTCGAAATTTTTTTGGGACTTCTCCGAATTTTTCGGGTAATTTTAGGACTAAGAGTATATTTTAATCTTAAGTTTGCTTCCTATAAGCGAAAAAAATATATAATGCAAATAGTATATATAATAATAGTCACAATTAACTACATATGTATTATGCTAACAATGCTGTATGTTCGCTAAAATTTTCAGTTCGTACAAGTTGGTACTTAGTATAAATAATAGTTTCCTTGTCGTCTAGTTCCTAATTTTTCGTGTATGTAACTGTTGCGGTACTTAACCCACATGTGAGGCAAACAATTTGGAGAGATTTTTTTTGTGGGAAAACCACAAATTAAAAGCATAAATAAAACCGGAAAAAATTAGGTGGACATGTTTTGCGCACGAAACTTTTCTAACAACTTTCGGTAACAAGGGTAATAACAAAAAAAAAANGGTACTTAACCCACATGTGAGGCAAACAATTTGGAGAGATTTTTTTTGTGGGAAAACCACAAATTAAAAGCATAAATAAAACCGGAAAAAATTAGGTGGACATGTTTTGCGCACGAAACTTTTTTAACAACTTTCGGTAACAAGGGTAATAACAAAAAAAAGAAAACGTTTGCCGTTTAAAGACCAACGACAAGCCATGTTGACGCCTGAATGTAAGCTACTCGTACACTAAACTGGGTAAACAGAAAAAAGTTGCGATAAACAGCAGTGACAACTAGAACGCTAACAAAAACAAAAATTAAAAACAACAGCAACAGCAATAGTGACATTAATTTCATACATAGATGCATTGAAATGCAGCAGAAACAGCAACGAACAGTTACAATTGCTTTGTATGCATGTATGTATGTATGCACTAACAAGTAGCGTATGCAATAAAAAAAAACATACGCAGCGAATAAAGAAACAAAAACAAAACCAGAACAGCGAGCAGCGAACAAGGAACAACAAACAATAATGACCCTGCAAAAAGTGGGACTAGGTTAAGTACTAGTACAGGACCACGCTACCTTGTAACCAACACTAGTAACCAAAATGGTCCAAATATATGGAGAAAAAATGGTAACATTAACATTGCGATGTCATTGGACCTGACCACCTCTGGTCCCACGCTGCATAACATAGGACCACTTCTGGTCCACCGCTGCATAACACGGGACCACCTAGAAAACTACTCCTTTTGGACCATGGCACATTAGGCAACCGAATCATATTGCCGATGGGTCACGAAGAGGTGGTGTTCCGCATATATATCATGTTTGTACGTTTGAAGTGGTCCAGGTCAGCATAACAAGTTCCTAGTATGCAACCTGGTCCATTTGCACATACTTTAAAACTACGACCCAGTGGACCACCTGGTCCTCAAATTTTTGCAGGGGAAGCACTTTATTACGTCAAACTGCACTCAATGCACACGCATCAGAAAACATTGCGCACCCATACACGTACATATATGTATGTATGTACATCAGTTCGTACATACATTGAAAGCAAATGCAAATCCAAGTAAGAATGCGAATGCGATTGCGAAATGAAAAAGAAACACAGCAACAGAGCGAACGATGCGAAAACCATCTCGCAGGCACTAATAAAAACAAAAACAATCATTGAGAAACAATTGCGAATGCGAAAGTGCAAAATGCGCACAATTTTCCGCGAAACTTTGCAACAATACTATTGTTTTCCTTGTTGCTTTGTTTTTTGTTTTGTTTGATTTTTGTACGCCAAGGACACGCTGAAGTTTCGAACTGATTGCAAAAGCTTGGCTGGTTACTCATACGCCATGTGTGCTGCACGATTGTGTAGTGCATACTTATGTATACATATATTAAAGTCGCTCGTACTCTAAACAAAAAAAATGAGTGCGAGTAGGCCTTACGCGCGGAAGATGTGCAACTGAATAGAAAAACTTCTAGAATGGAAGAAGTTTGAAATATGTTTTCTAACATATTTAGATATAATTTTTTCGCACGAAAGATTAACTTATACTACATACATTCCCAACGCGCTGCTATGTGAGATTTTGGTCTCGAGATCTAGAAAACTTGTTGAATTGTTTCTACTGTACGCCCCAATTGGGATTTCGTTGACATTTTCTGGCTAATTTCTTCATCTTCATCTTCATCTTCATCTTCATCTTCATCTTCATCTTCATCTTCATCTTCATCTTCATCTTCAT
>NW_016161528.1:24960-50638 GCF_001687245.7 Rhagoletis zephyria
TCTTCATCTTCATCTTCATCTTCATCTTCATCTTCATCTTCATCTTCATCTTCATCTTCATCTTCATCTTCATCTTCATCTTCATCTTCATCTTCAGACATACCAGATGAAAATCTTTGCTATTATGGGTGGTGCCACGCCCCCTTTTCCGAATTCGGGCACACTTCACATAAAATATCTGCATGATGGCCCGAATATGCCATATAAATTTGGTTGAATTCGGTAAAGCCGTTCTCAAGTTATGAGGTCACACCGAAAACGTTCACTTATTTTTATATATAAGATTATATTTTAAGACGTCCACCAAAATATTTCGGAAAAATATTAAGATTTAAGTGAGCTGGACCGATTTCAAAGTAACAAAGGAGTTTTTTATGAACAAAAATAGTTTCTTAAAGATTTTTTTTGAAAAAGTCCCCTCAATTGACATAACGGTTTAAGTTTAAAAAATTTGCATGAAAATATTTAAAAAAAATTAAAAAAAAATTTTTACCGAATCGTAATGATGAGATTTTTGATGCTGTTTTTTAACTTTTTTCAAAGATTGGTATAAGAAAAACTTGAATAACTGAGCCAAAACTCTTCTGATTTAGACTTAAAAGGTGTCGATGGAAAGGTATTTTCTCACCCTTTCTATTTCTTTTCTAATAAAGTCATTCAAAGGATGAAAGAGAAAGGTAGGATGAACGAACGTCATTCAAAGTTGAATTAAGATGTGTTGGTATTTGAAAAAAAACAAGTAAAAAAGTCTAAGTTCGGGCGGAGCCGAACATTAAATACCCGGCGCAAGTATACATTTTTTTAAGTTTTCCACCTTTCCGAAAGATACCGTTACATGATAAGCCGGGTGTATACATTTTAAGTAAATTAGCGTCCTTAAATTTCGAAATATTGAAATTTCAAGCATTTCTGGAATTTACCGTTATACGAAAAGCGGCCGTAATTTTAGACCGATTTCAACAATTTTCAACGGTTTGCTTTTGTGTGGCAAGCACAATAACCATACCGAGTTTGGTACAAATTGCTAGAACGGTTAACGAGATACATATATGTGATCATAAGTGGGCGGTGCCACGCCCATTTTCCACAATTTTATCATAAACGTATTTCTCGGTAAAGAATTTTTGCAACCATCAATTTTGAATAACTGATTTATCGAAGATTTTGTATTTCTCGAAATTACCGTTATATGGGAGGTAGGCGTGGTTATTTTCCGATTTTTAAAATTTTCGGCCATTTAGTATGCTGTACCATGGCCAACAACTGTGCCAAGTTTGGAAGAAATTGGTGCAGCGGTTACCAAGATATACACATGTAACCATAAGTGGGCGTGGCTACGCCCATTTTCCAAAAATTTATAATATTCATGTTTTTCGTCTGAAACTCATTGTAAGTATCAATTTTGAGTGAATTATCTTCAGTAGTTACTAAAATATCGCAGTTTTCGTATTTCTAAAAATTACCGTTATATGGGAGGTAGGCGTGGTTATTGTCCGATTTCGCCCATTTTCAATACCGTCTGACCTACGCCCAAAAGAAGTTCACGTACCAAGTTTCGTTAAGATATCTAAATTTTTACTCGAGTTATCGTGTGCACAGACGGACGGACGGTCGGACGGACAGACAGTCACCGCTTAATCGATTTCTCTTTTCATTCTGATCATTTATGTATACAGTTGTCTATATCTATCTCGATTCGTTTTGTCTGTTACAAACAACCGTTATGTGAACAAAGTTATAATACCCTTGTGACAAGTGCGCTCGGGTATAAAAATTGGGACACGAATAACTTTTTGTTTGGACAGAAATAAAAACAGTGTGAAAATGCCTTTCTACTGAGATCCTATAGGCCTAAATCAGAATAGTTTTGGCCCAGTTATTCAAGTTTTTCGTAAATCAATCTTTGAAAAAAGTTAAAAAAAAACAGCATCAAAAATCTCATTCTTACGATTCCGTTGAAAAGATTTTTAAATATTTTCATGCAGATTTTTTTAGCTTAATCTGTTTTGTCATCTGTGGGTGCCTTTTCAAAAAGGTCTTTATGAAACTATTTTTATTCATAAAAAACTCCATTTTTGGAGGTATTTTCAAATCGGTCCAGCTCACTTAAATCTTAATATTTTTCCGAAATATTTTGGTGGACGTCTTAAAATATAATAAATTTTGTAATCCCGGCGGAAAAACCGCAAATTTTTTTGGTTATGCAGTCTAATATACATAGATAAACATTATGAATGTGTGTACGCGTAGATCTATGTAGAGATGTGTATACGTGTGATAATGTATGGCTGAATGTGTTGATTTGCATGCGAATGTGTTGAAGTGGATAAAATCCACTTGAAAAGTGCAAGAAAGCAACAAAATCTGCGAGCAAACAAGAGCAAAAGCAAAAGCAAAAAAAAACAACAAATACCGAAAGTGGGGAAAAATGAAAAGTGCGCACAAATGAAAATGAATAAATGCAGCGAAAATCAGCGAAATGTAACGACAACTTTCAAATTGGTTGGAGGAGGTAAAAAAATTAAAACGAGAAGCAGCCGCTGCGTCAGCGTATAAAACATTGAAGAGTATGCTAGGAATATGAGGCATTGTGCGTAAATTAAGTGGGCGTAATTACATTTTGATTCGGCGGCTTTCGACAAAAACAAAGCTCTAAAGCTCAGTGCTACGTTGGCGCCATCCGCACTGCACTTAACTCTTGCGTTCACATCCTACGCTCATACTCAAGCACACACATGTATGAATGCGAGTGCAAATATTTACATACATAAGTATGTCTGTGCGCAATTTAGCTTATTTCGCATTTTTTTGCCGCGCTTCCCGCTTTGCTTCGACATACGAGTATCCGCCGCCTTTGTCAGTGCGCATGCATACATACATATGTACATATACACATATAACTCAGCAATGCAGCTGCAGCTGCAAAAACCAGTTAACAACGTTCAAGGATGTTAGGCAAGGATAATGCATTTGCATTGCACTGTTTGGGTGTTTGACACAAATGTGCGCTTTCGCTTGCTATGCTTGCTGCCGAAGCGGGAGGCAGGGAATGCACTTCGAGTATTCTACAGCCAAATTAGCATGTGATTTCACGCTCCCGTGGCAGCGAAAATTACAGCGACTACAAATGGGGTCTTGGTTTAATATGCTTTTTTGTGTTGGTTGCTTCTGTTGTGACGTTGAATGATATACACTGGAAAAAATTAGTTTTTAAGAAAGAGGATTACATTCTTAGATTTTGAGTTGTCTGATACTTATTTGACTTATTGTGAGAAGTGAGTTATATTTCTTTGCATAAATAGCATTTTATTTAGTTTTGCCTACAACTCTCAGCTGGTTTGTGGAAGACGTTTTTGAAAACCCATAAATACGTTTATCGCGTTCAACGACAGCTGGAAACATAAGTACATATTTACTGATTTTCCCTCGCCTGCTTCGCTACGTGTTAGATTAGCAGTGATTTCAATAAAACTCCGCATATTTCAACTCAGTCAAACACATAGGAGATTTGCACATTTTTCTTCTCTTTAACCCCCTTCAAAATATTTCCAAAACCGAAACCTACAAAGGCTCTTTTAATTACCTAATTCCCTTAATCCAATTTGAATTTGACTTTTCAAAGAGGTGACAACTTTCTAAAAGATAGTTTAGAAATAAATACTTTTCAAAAGCATTTTGATTGATACTGATATTGTAATAATTTATTTAACATATTAAACATTTTGAACTGAAATTAATTTTTGAATAGGTGGCAACCCCTTCAAACCTCAAGATACTTCAAATGTTCAAATAAAATATTTCATCATTTGACTTTTGTATACTTGAATTAAAATCCAACTTTTCACACATTTGACTTGTATTTTATTTTTAAAACAGGTGGCAATCCTCTTAATTACATATTTTCCAAGTAATTTTTATTGATTGCCATTACTTATTAAATTATTTAAACTTAATTTTTTTAAAAGGTGGCAACCCTCTTCAAGCTGTTTTCGTCCTGCAACCTTATTTAACCTCTTTCATCTGACACTCATGTTGTGGTACATATTTCAATTACCTAATTCCCATAATTCAAGTTGGATTTAATTTTGTAGAAAGGCGGAAACCCTTCTACATGTTGTTTAGAAATGAAACCTTTCCAAAACCACTTCGATTGATATCCATTTTGTAGTAATTAATTTAACTTAATTGAACTAATTTTTTTAACACGTGGCCACTCTTTTCTTGTTGTGGCTATACCGTAAACGGCAACATAGGGTCTATCGATGTCAAAGTAAAAGCAATTTAATTTTACATATATATATATATATGATTTAATCGAATTTAATTTTCCACAAAGGTGGCACCCTTTAAAATATTTTGGATAGTGAGCTCCCTTAAATCTTCTCTTTCGTTTGAAACCCATATTAAAATATTTCAATATTTTTCAAACAGGTGGCAACCCGGTGGACATAAGAAAATCAGAGAACTTATAGAATTTCTATCCACTAGTCATTCTGTTCCCGTCACTCTCAACGGTAATGTGGACGTACTAATACGGCTATTATCATTTTCGGATTCATTGACTTCACCCCGGACTCTTCCCCGGAATTGTAATGAAAATTTATAAAATAAGACATACATATATAATTGTTTTCACTGCCAATTAAATTAAAATAAATGGTCGTAAAGGGTGCCTAAATCCACTTTAACCAAGACTTTTGTAAATCTAAAATATTTTTAGCTCCATGTTCAACAAAGAGCCCAATGTTCCGTTATCGTGGTTGTTTATTTGACTTTATAATTCCTTGAACTCTGTAGAAGTTCCTCTGTCTTTTTCTTGTCATAATGCAGCCATATAAATATTCCTCGTAGTTTTCTAGGTTTGAAGGTCGTATAAATATCAGCCATACGTACGAATAGAAAATGCAGCTCCGTTTTGATTAGTCCGAGTGGGCAGTTTATTGTCTCTGCTTTGGATTCATCAAAAGATGCTCCAGTCAACTCATCATCCCTCTTATTTCCGTGTATGCTCCTATGGCCGGGAACTCAGAAGAGGGAGATGTCTATTAACTCGGCCGTCGAGCTTGACGCGCATTTGCAATCTCTGACTGTTTTAGATTTTGTTACCGGTGAGGCAAGTGACACAAATACCGCTTGGCTTTCTAAGAAAATGTACGCTTTTCATACGCTTTCGGAGTTTCTCTCTAATGCTTTGCAGGCGCTTTCGATTCTCAGCACTTCCCCTGGAAGATGCTAGCAAAGTTATCTAGTCGGAACGAAGGTGAAACGTTCAATGTTTCAGAGACCCGTCAATGTAGATTTAGGAGGAATTCTCCTCGACTTTCCTGCCTCAACTCCAATCTCGTGTAGAAGTTTTTTCTGAAATCTATCGTAGGAGGTATATAATCGGATTGTCTCCATGATTCGATGACTTTTTGGGTCTCACAGCTGAGACTCTCTCTACGCGTCGCTCTACGTATATTTGTCTTCCAGCTGCGTTTGGCGTCCAAAATGACACCCAAGTGTTTCGCCTGGGAGGACACAGTGACAGTTGTTCCATTGCAAGAGGGACCAGTTCCGTTTCGCTTGCCCCAGGCCAATTTTTCGTTGATTTATGTGAGGCATCTTCGCTCTGAGAGATCTACCTGGTTTGCTGAGTTCTTCTAGTTTGCGAAAACGTACCAAATGCCTTTGTTTCAGTTCAATGTAATACCAGTTGTTCTTGTACTTTCAAAAAGATTATGGAACGAAAAAACACAAACGAATTTATGAACTTTCGTCATTCCTTATTAAACTCGATGTCTTTTTAAATATCGATATCGCAATTATCTTACTTTTCGATAGTTTTAATCGATATATTGATTTCTCTAATGTTATATTTATTGATAAGTTTCATTGATAAAATGTTTTCAAACAGGTTGCGTCATAATTTTCGATAGCTTTGTTGGTATATTGATGTTATTATCGATATATTTATTGATTCTTTGATAAACTATGATTGCATTGGTATATCTATCGATTGAGGGAAATTAAATGCAGTGCGAACTAGGCCATTCCATTTATATTTTAAATGCAAGCAACTCTTTTCTCTCAGTGTAGCTTTAAGAAAAAAAGTAATAATAAAGGCATTTGCAAGTAATCTTTTCCATATGACTGGTATTAAATGCTAATAAAGATGTAAAAATTGTTGTGACGAATATGATTGTGGTTGTGGAAGATGGTTTCTATGCACTTACTTGTTATCGTTTGAAAAACATGCATGAATGTTAAGAGGATAAGATTGGAAGGAAAACTGAATGCACGTCTGAGTCAATTGAGTTAGAATTAAGTAGGAAAAGAGGTTAATTGAAATGAGTGCAGTGCAAACAAAGTCAGATTAGAACACATTACGAGTACATTGTATGTCTATATATGCACTCTCGTATCTACATATTTATAGCAGAATGCATGCACACATTCATGTATACATACATATGTATGTAAGTACGCAAAGGCACACTCGGTGTAGGAATTCAGTTGAGGGAATATAATTATATTTGAATGAAAGGCTGAGATGCCTTTACATTGAATATTTTTTTACTATCATGGCCTTTTTGGAAATTAAACGAGTTATATATTGCATTTTTTTATCCATCACAGAATTTGAATAATAAAATTAAATGCATGAATGGTTTAAAGTATGACAAAGAATGGACGAACTTTCATAGCCGGGGAATGTCCTTGAGCTCGTTGAGTTCTGCAGCGATGGACTGGCCAACGAAGAATAAAAGATAATTCGAATAAGCAAGGTCTGTGATAAGTTTAAAACTCATATTGGCTAGGAACTGTCCTTGAAGTCTATACACATATATGCATAGATACATATGTATGCGTCGATGAGAAAGAACGACCCAAGTTAAGCAATATCTATTTTGTATTACACTTAGGGAAATAATGCATAGTAAAAATTAATACTTTATATTTGATTATCGTTTAAAAATGTTCGTATTTAAAAATAATATTTTCATACAAAATTTATTACACACGTATTTTACTGTTCACATCTGAGTATGTATATATATGTAAGTACACATACGCACCCCAAGCATGCAGAGTGCCGCTCTGAGAGCGATGACAACACACACATAGTACATACATGTTTATCCGTACAAATCGCGTGCTGTGGTGTTGATGGATATTCAACATTTGAAAGCAAATTTATATGTCTGGGTGTAGCTGAGTGCGCAAAGATGCTTGCCACAAGTTTGTTGATATCCGGCGATGGTCGGGTTCGAATTCCACTGCAGGCAACATGCAAATAAAATTTTTTTTTTTAGTTTTTGTCTTGAATATTCACTTCACGGATGCTTTTTCAGTACGAACGTGGTCATTTTAATATGCGCGTAATTGAATTGAATATTTACCAATATACAGTACTTTCGTTGACGTTTATAGTAAGATCAATTACGTTTCTATTTGATTTTAATATTTTTTTCCTCATTGTAGGATTTTGTAAACAAGTTTTCTACACAGGTGCCATACTCCATGCCCCATAGAGCATTATTGTTCGAATAATACTGTGGCTGAGTGGTTAGAAGTGCGCACCACTACTCTGAAGGACCTGAGACCGAAAAAGTGTTTTCCAACAGCAGTCGCATCTAGGCAGACAATGGAATACCTCCGAGTGTATTTCCGCTATGAAAATGCTTCTCACAAAATTAATTTGCTGATCGGAGGCGAAATAATTGATCTACTCCATACCCAAAAAAATCAAGACAAATGCATTAAACGCGCGGACTTGTCCGATAAATTCTATTAATTTTCTAAAAAAAACTACTACGTTATTTTCTCCTCTTATAAGAGCGCTACCTGTCCACCTCAGAGAGTAGCGATGAACTTACCATATTACTGGGGGATATTACACAATGGATATCTTTGACTCGTGAGAATCTTTATGGACAACAAAAATCGACCACAAAAAAACAAGCGGACTCTTATACCGCACCACAACTTACGAACCAGATCGAGCCTAATACCGAACCTGCTTGCAGTTACGAATTTACACCAAGAACGTCGACAGTAGATGAACATAAGGACAGTAAAGGTACCAAAGTAACTCTATTGGGACCGGTCCAATGGACAGAAGAATATTATTATACACTCACTAGATGCTACAGATTTAAATACGAAGCCAGTTTTCAGGGTTTTAATTTCAGCTTTTAGCGCTCCTTGTAACAAAAAAAAAAAATACCTTCGATGCCACTAGATGCTCCTCAACAACGGCCCTTCTCTCCAACCATAACAAGAGAAGAAGATAAAATAAGGGGAAACAACACTTTTCCGATGCTTACTTTTCCGAACATTCTTCACTTTTTAATTACACGCACTTTGAACAAACTTCTCACACCATGAAGCGGAAAACACACATAAAAAGGAACGGGCAAAGCATAATGAAAAAAACACGAAGCCAACAATGACTATAATTCTAGCTATAAACTATGAAAATAAAAACAGCGGCACCTATTACCGTTACACAAAACACAAAAAACAGACTTCAAAACAAAGGGAAAACTTCACTAAAATTACTGGCAATTGCGCCCTTCCGTCAACTCTTAACCCCAAAACAGCTGCGCTTAGGTACTCTTTCACGCGCCGCCTACACTTCTACACACTTCTTCTACTCGCTTCAACACCACTAGCAGCGTACCCCTCCGACGACCTAAGCTTTTGTTTTCCTAGCGGCACCTTTGCCTAATGTCACACTTCAAGTAATGATGGAGTGCAAGCGTAAAGAGACAGAGGGTGTGGCAAGTACGTGGGGGGTTGTGTGTGTGTGTGTGCGAATATCCTTATATGCGGTAAATGCATTGTGAACGACTTTTATAGCAGCGTTGCCATCGAATTAGTTGCATTGTTTGCGCTGAAACAATAGATTCCTTCCACTCATCTCTTAACTCCGTCTATGTATTGCTCCTTTTTGCATTTGTACGGAAGAGCGGAACGAAGCGTGGGCAATTGGTGACAACTCACAGGCGAGCGAACACCGCCGATAGGGGAGCGGGATTCAGTTGAGGTGAAGGTAAGTAAGTAAGCAAGCAAGTTTTGCACTCTTCTGCTTGCGTAGTGGAAAAATTTGTTATGAATACTACTCGTCGTTTCCCTCGGTGCGCCTCCGCGCTAACTCCATACGCTGGCGCTTGTTGAAACAAAGAGAGCGCGAAAAGTATGGCAGGCACTACATCATCATCATCATCCAGCTTCCATGGACACACCGAAACACACGGACACACAGACGACGGCCGAACGCCAGAAGGACGCACACAGCAGTGGTGGCAACATGGCAAAGTTAAACTTTTTAATGACGTGGAACGCACCTCAAGGACTCAAGCACTTATGTGGTGCAATTTTTAAGCGGTGCGGCAAGCGTGGCTGCCACATTGTAGCCGTTTGCAACATGGCCATTTAGAAGCGGATACCGGCGCACTGCCACGGCAGCTTGTTAGGTGTAATGAAACGAATGAAAAGTGGGTTGGAGTGTAATTGTGTAATATTCTTTTATATATTTTTTTCCACTTTCTGTGCAAATTTCTGTTCTCTGTTCTCGCACCTTATTTAATATTTTTCCGCATTTTTTTCATTTTACGGTGTTTTTCTCCACTCCACTCCACATAAATACATATTTATCATTGTAATTGCATGCTTTTGGAAAGTTTTTATTAAGCAATTAAAAATTGTTGGCTAACCTGTTGCTCCGATTCTGGGAAGTCTATTGCTTAAGTTTTGTCGTTATGCCGGTAATTGACGACGATGAAAAGCGACACTTTCAGAGGCCTTTCGAAGGTTGGACAAAAAAAAAAAAAAACAAATACCGAAAGAGTGAAGTTAAAAAAGTAACAAAAGTTAATGAAACTGTTTGAAAAACTTTTCAGTAACTTTTTGTGGCAAAACATTAAAAGTAGAATAAATTCTGGGTTGGTGAAAGAGGAAGCTACGTCAGATCGATCTATCGTGGAATACTCATTTTTATTACCTCACCTTTATTAGCTTGTGATGTAACTATGTAGTATTGAAGCGCCTAAAAGATGCAGCGATTTCCATTCTCAAGCATTAAATTTCCATTCTTAAAGTAACCTGATGACAGTACGAATGGAAATTATATAAGCGGGTTTTTAGTTGTTTAAACTATAATTTTTTTATTCCATTAGGGATGTGAGAAAAAAAAACATATGAGCAAATGTCACGAAATGTTTTTTTAGTGTCACGCCCTTCTCTCTGCAGAAAGTAACGCTAAAGCATTATTTCGTTTATATCAGTGCATGGAGTTCCTAAGTACAATAAAACATAAATCTAGTATTTGAACAATTTTAGCCTTAAAACGTTCATTTTTGCAAAAAATTACCGAAATTACTCATTTTTTTCATTTTCACTCGAAAATATTATAATTGTTATTTTTAATAATTTTGGGAAGTTTTCAAATATAATGTTCATATTAGAGGTAATGAAAATTGGCATCAAATTCAGCATATCTGCGAAGTTTCAAGGGTGTGCCACTAAATTAAAAAAAAAAAATATCTGGCGCAGCATTAAACGGTGAAAATTTTCTTCTTGCCAAAACGAACGAATCTTGAGTAATAAAATTAGTGTGCCACCAAACGGAAAAATTTAAATTAATAATAAAATGACGATGATTTGCAAAACAAAAATTCCAATTTTAAAATTTCGAAATTCATTTTGAAATTGTTATGAAGAATTTAATATACATATATACTCGTGAAGAATATTGTAAAAAAATTGGCCACGCCAATATTTAAATACTTTTCAATAATATGACATTTAAGCTAAAACCAAAGAGATAACTTTGCTAAAACGTGCGAGTAAACGTGTTAACTGACTGTGTATGGTGTGACGGGGCGTATACTTTACCTACACAACTACGTGTATATAAGCACGAGTTTCTAAATATTTAGAGTTTTGTTCTTTATGCAAAACTGAAGATAATGCATTACCTAAGATAAGTGTGCCACTATTTTCGACCACAAACACACTTTTGACGAAATTTTTAACAGCTCGTGAGATTTGCTTATACACATGGATTTTCAATTTGTAGGGAACAGGATATTCAATCCTATAACACCAAATAGAAACGACAACAAACACACAAATTAAATTGTGTGTATTTGGTCGGCGAAATTTATGTCAATAGTGGTCAATAAATACTGATTTTGTTAATATTTTTGACCGACTTTAGAAAAAAGGAGGAGGTTAACAATTCGTCATTTTTGGACCACGTTAACCGATTAAAATTTTTTTTTTAATGAAGGTTGTGGGCCCATTTTATTTTGGCTTAGATCCGATATTTGAATCATAAAGAAATTAACGGCACTTTTAAATTTGTATAAAAGAATTGAAGTCGGTTTTGTTTTTTGCTTAAAGTTATTTATTAAAGATCTGTTTTTTCGCAACACGAACGGACGATCATATGGTTGAGCCGCACTATCAGCCTTAAGCTCAATCAAAAAGTCTACTGCAGGCCCACATATCCCGAGTGGCTTAAGCAACCGTTCTCTCAAGATGGGAGTTCCAATTAAGTCTCTTATCTAGCGTAATCACCAGATATTTCACCTCATCGGAGTATTCAAGCACTGTGCCTCCCAGAGTGACCGAACCAGGTTTTATGTATACATTGTTGTAAACGGTCCTTCCGATGATTTGTGCTAACTTTAACCCACTTGAAAAAAATTCTGCTGAAGTGGATTAAAATCCTCTTAGAATTTGACTGCCACGTACGGATCGTTTGGTTATAGTTTGGTTGAAATGATTCTTCCGTAATGTAATTTTAATGATTTAATTTTATGGCATAGACAGGCGGCAACAATAATCCGGGTTAACGGCGAAAACAGAGAGAAACTAAAGATATGAATACCAAGATATTAAAAAAATATGTAACTGAAGTTCTCTCCATATCAACTGCAGTTACTTAATTGACGAGATAATTTTGAATTAACGAGTTGAACCGGATTAACGCTGCCGGCTGTCTATGCTTTTAGTTTATATCAAAGTTACGTATACAACCTGTCACACCTAAAATGGTAGGACCAAATTTGATGAGTGAGTGAATTTAACTTTATTCATATCAACATTAGTTTTCGTAGAAACTAATTAAATTTCTTTTAAAGTAAACCAGACTAATTTAAACCATTCCACGCTAAGCTGAGAGTTCTTAACAAAATACAAATTTTAATGGCCACGCTACAAGATCAGACCGGAGCGGTTATTTGCGAATGAGTAGGATGTAAAAAAGAAAAACTGAAAACAAAAGAGCCAGCAATAATACTCACATAAAACTCACAATAACCATGCAACAGGACAATAATAACGAAGGCAAACGGTGCAGCCGGCGCCACCACTGCCGCCGCCAACCTCTTGTTGAGCTTACATTTCAACAATATTTTAACAATTCCGACTGGCTACCAAAATAACTTCCATTTCGATATAATCCCACAGAATTGTAGTGAAGTAATGAAATGAAATGACAGTGGAAAAAAGTCACGCAGCGCACAACATCCAATTCTTCACACATACGTACATGCACCGCATACCCTTCCCCAAAATTGTTGAGGTGACTTTAAAATCAAATATATTTAAGATCATGTAAAAGCGTTGGAGGGCTAAGGACGATTTGGCTACGTGTCTGTAGAGCTGGCGAAAATCGACTTGTTTTGGCAAAACAGCGAAAAGCAAGAAATGGTAAAGTGGTGACAGTTGCTGCCGACAGTTACTCGTAGTACCAGTACGCCACAGAGCACAGCACCGTGATGAGGCAACAGCGTGAATCGTGTGAGCGTATGTATATGGCAATGGCGTTGTGAACCATAAAATACTCGTACCATGCAAGTGGACGCTGTTGGCATAAGCGCGCGCGAATGAGTGAAGCAGCATGATTGGCAACTCGACGAAGGCACCACTGTTGGTAGCTGGTAGCTGGTAGTCGATAGTCATGAAGGAAAAGTGACCCCAATTTTCAATCACGTACACAATGAAAATCCTTCAACTTTATTTTAAATTCTTCGCATTTTTATTTCATTGCATATTTTTCCTTCTTTCTTTTATGTCATGTACCTGATTTCCGTTTCGTGTCTGCAATTTTTGCTGAGAAATTTTATTGAGCCGCTGGTCGAATTTAAATCCCCTAAAGAGCAGTATATGAATGGATGTTGCGACGCCGTTGTGGGTAAGGTATTAAGCGACCAACTGTAACCTATTATTCATGTGTGCTCTGTGTAAGAAAATATTTTGTTTGGAAGGTAAGTAATGGAAGAAAAGCTATTAGACTTTCATATTGGGGATAACTACCTCAAGGATAAGCCTCTATGTGAGAGTCAAGATGCAAATCGGGCAAGTAAATTTACTATTGCGGCAATATATAGGCTAACCCAAGTTATAGAAAAGTCTTTGTAGGATAAACAATGAGCCTACTGCGCATTCCTGGACAGATCGGGTGCTTTTGACAGTACGTCTTAGGCGGAGGCCACGCAATGAGCGGCAAAGCGGCTTAAAATTAAAATATGTGAAATATTATTGAGGTGGCTACGCATTGAGGGGCTGAGCGCATTTCTGCATGCCGCTCGCCGCTTTGCCGCTCATTGCGTGGCCTCGACCTTGCGAAGCTATGATAACACCGTGCGACAAAAACCAAAAATTTTTAAAACACACAAAAAATCAATATATTCACAAAACTAGGAGCCAAATATAGTATAACTGCGTTTTTAATTTTTCTCTCTGACGTCAGGATTTTTTTTTCAAAGGACTTTGAAATTTCCAAGACATGATTGAATAAAAAAATTATTTAAAAGAGTTGGTGCATTGTAGAGTAACAATATGGGTATCAGTTAAAAGGAAAAGTTCTATAGAATTAAAAAAAAATTTAAATTTTTGTTGCATCGGGACGAATAAATGTTGCAAAAGTCCTTTTAAAACTTTATCCTTGAATATCCTTGGAAATTTCCAATATTTATTAAAAAAAAGTATATATGTCAAGGACTAATATGTAAACTAACACATCCTCGAATTTCGTCCTTTCAACTTTATTAGTTTTAGATTAAAAAAAAATCTAATTACTCTTTATAAGATATTGATAGTTACAATACACATAAATAAAGATACTAGAATCATTACACTGTGCAGCACGCCGCAGTTTATGCAGGGACGTTTTTAGCTCGCTTAAGGACACTATNTAAAAAAAGTATATATGTCAAGGACTAATATGTAAACTAACACATCCTCGAATTTCGTCCTTTCAACTTTATTAGCTTTAGATTAAAAAAAAATCTAACTACTCTTTATAAGATATTGATAGTTACAATACACATAAATAAAGATACTAGAATCATTACACTGTGCAGCACGTAGAATCATATGCAGGGACGTTTTTAGCTCGCTTAAGGACACTATTTGCTCAGTAATGCTTTATTGCTCGCACTGAAATTCGTCTTTGTCCCATTTATCAAAAGAAGGAAAGTCAACTTAACCAGACCCACTTTGACAGGGATAAAAATTGAGTTGTGAGAAAAGGCAAAGATCTGGGTATAACTCGCAGTAAAGGACTCAATTGCAACTCACATCTCTCGAGTGTTACCAGCAAGGGCTACAAGGGCATTTTATGCCTGTTATAAGTTTTATGGTAAAAACTGGGGAATATCTCCTAAACTACCGTATTGGTGGTTGGTCTGCGTGGCAATTATAGGTGCACCTTTCCAACGGTTGCCGTTGGTGTTATTAAAGACATTTCTTCCATGTCTATTATAATCGAAAAGAAGTTCTACTGGAGCGCCCTTTGACTGCTCAATACAATCAAGATGAAATGCAGATCTTCGAGGTCATTTGAATGTGCTCAAGCCATTCCTGGATGATCCCACTATCTAACTCACAGACATAATGGCTACCGAAAATATTCTTTTGCAGGCCTTACATGGTCAGAATTCCTGAAAGGGACTGCTGGAAAGCGATAATATTAATAAAAGCTGAACTGTCTTAATTATTATTATAAATTACCGACTTGGGTCGAAATTCCACAAAAGTCTGTCAACGGGAACATACTCAATCATATTCCAGGCTTAAGTCTTCGCCATCGAAGTCTGTGTTCGCGGATGCCTCCCAGGAAAAACAAATGGGTCAGAATAAGTATTTTTTATTTCGGACAATTAGGCAGCCTTAAAGGCATAAGGCTCATTTAAAAAGGGTGTTTGAATGAAATAGGGCCCTCTGTATAGACGGAATGCATGTTTTGTGTGCTAGGGGAGAAAACCCCAGAGAACATTCTATATACCTGCCTACACCTCATGAATGGCAAACGGATACAGCTTGGGTAACGATTATGTACTCCATCCAAAATGTGGAACATGGCACCCTCCAAAGTGATTAACTTATTAACTATCCTAAGATTGGTGTGATTACACTTAGGGTTTAGCAAAATATATATTTTTAGGTCGCAGCGTCATTAGATAGTTTCGAGCAAATCGGACCATAATTATACCCGAGCGCACTTGTGCACAAGGGTATTATAACTTTGTTCACATAACGGTTGTTTGTAACAGGCAAAACGAATCGAGATAGATATAGACAAATGTATACATAAATGATCAGGATAAACAGAGAAATCGATTAGGCGGTGACTGTCTGTCCGTCCACACGATAACTCGAGTAAAAATTGAGATATCTTAACGAAACTTGGTGCGTGTACTTCTTTCGGGCGTAGGACGGATGGTATTGAAAATGGGCAAAATCGGACAATAACCACGCCTACCTCCCATATAACGGTAATTTTCAGAAATACGAAAACTGCGATATTTTAGTAACTACTGAAGATTATTAACTCAAAATTGATATTTACAATGATTTTTAGACGAAAAATAAGAATGTTATAAATTTTTGAAAAATGGGCGTAGCCACGCCCACTTATGGTTACATGTGTATATCTTGGCAACCGCTGCACCGATTTCTTCCACTTTGGCACAGTTATTGGCCTTGGTACAGGATACCAAATGGCCGAAAATTTTTAAAATCGGACAATGACCACGCCCACATCTCATATAACGGTAATTTGGAGAAATACGAAATCTTCGATAAATCAGTAAATATTAAAGCCAATTTATTCAAAATTGATGCTTGCAACAATTCCTTACCAGGAAATACGTCTATAATAAAATTTTGAAAAATGGGCGTGGCACCGCCCACTTATGATCACATATATGTATCTCGGTAACCGTTCTACCAATTTGTACCAAACTCGGTATTTTTATTGTGCTTGCTACATAAAAGCAAAGCTATGAAAATGATTGAAATCGGACTAAAATTATGGCTTTTCATATCACGGTAAATTTTAGAAATGCTTGAAACGACAATATTTTGAAACTTAAGGACGCTAATTTACTGCAAAATTGATACACCCTGGCTTACCATCCCAGCAAAAAACACGATTACCACAGAAACGAAAGTGGAAACGAGCTAGGCGATGGGAATCGCTTACCCTTTCGCTTCAAGAAGGCCTTATTTTAGCATGGGCATGTCATTGGAGGTAAGCCCTTACCCGCAGCATTACCTTCAAACGAAGGGAGAACGCATGGATAAACAGAATCCAGAGAAGCGAACAAAGAATGCCTTACAGAGAAACTAATGTAGAATGCCTATATAAGTACATACTTATTTATATTAAATTGTAATCAGAAAATGTCTTAAAAGATTAAAATTCATTAAAATTTTTATAAATCAGCTTTTATACATACATATGTATTTATTTAGGTATTTAGATTTTCTTAAAAATCGGTATGTACATATGCATATTTAACTAAGCTTAAAATTGTACTTCCTCACTCTTGTACTTCACTTCATTGACTGACTTCAACTTCGCTGCAAATTGAACAAAGCAAAACATGATTTTTATGCGAGACAAATTTCCACAGAAAGTAACGGTAAAAAAGAATTTTTGGGTATTCATTCTATTTTTCAGCTGACTACGATGCAGCATTCTACTTTGCATTCTCCGAAATGAAGCAAAGAAGCGAAATAAAAAAAATATTGTAGGACATTCTACTTTGCATTCCCCGAAATGAAGCAAAGAAGCGAGACAAATAAAATATTGTAGGACATTCTACTTTGCATTTCCGGAAATGAAGCAAAGAAACGAATTAAAAAAAGAAATATTATAGGACATTCTACTTTGCATTCCCCGAAATCAAACAAAGAAGCGAAATAAATAAAATATTGTTGGACATTCTACTTTGCATTACCGGCAATGCCTAAAAGAAGCGGAAAAATTCGAAGGCATTATAACACTATGCCTTCTAGAACACGTTACCACTAAAAGCGATTACCGATTTTTTGCTGGGATGTAGCGGTAGCTTTCGGAAAGGTGAACATCATATATTTAGTATTTGCGCCGGGTATTTAATGTTCGGCTCCGGCCGAACTTAGACTTTCTTACTTGTTTTTTTTTCGAATAGTTCGATCCCTAGTAGTCCACCTACCGAAAAAAAAGGAAACGAAACGAAATTTATCTCAACAACAAAAACTGAGTTTGGACTTGCACCGTTGCCGATTCAATTACTCTCTTCACATTCGAACGAATTTGCTAACTGTGGAAGAGTTTTATTTATTTTAATTTCTTACATAGCCAAAAGTATTGATACAAGTAAATATTGATACCTTACTTCCGATAGTTACCCGGTATCGATACTATGAATCTTTGGAATGTATTTAAGTATGTTTTATGTATACATTTGTGAAATAATTGGGAATAGTAGTAAAATGTATTGACAAGTTTTGACATTTTTTTTTCCCTTAAATAAAACTTTTTATAAAAATGTAGTTAATTCTATAACAAAACCGATGTAAGTTGAGGTCTTAACCTTTCTAGAAAATTTACGAAAATTAAAAATAATTTATTATTTTTTTAATTTTGGAGTGCGCAGTTTTGTAACGTATTCAGTTTCAGTAGAAGACGAGCTCGGGTCGGAATTCGTTTCCATATTTTATGCTACAAATTTAAAAAATATTTAGTCGTTGTGCTTATTAATTAACACATTCATATAACTGTAAAGGTATAATACCGAATTATCGCTAAACGAATTTTTCGAGTACGAATCAAATTGAATAGTGTTCAATGTGTTTGTGCAAGTCCAATTACAGGTGCTCGAATATCAAAAATCAAAGTCATAAAATAGAACTTTATTTGGAAATGACTCACATACATATTTATGTGTGCTCACATAACATTACTATTTGTTTCTTCCAAGTTGTTATGACGCTGCTCTTTATTATTGAATAACTAATTGATTAAGTTTAATTGACTGCTTATGACAACTGAAAATAACTGCAGAAGTGTACATAAATATTATTTAACGAATAATAATTGCGAAGTGCGATTAATTGGCTTTATAAAGAGAGTACTTGCATGTTTATGCGTATGAACACACTGAATTAATACATATATACTCATAAATGCTTATTTATGTAGGTATATGTCAACTCATAAATACGTCCTTTCCAATTGTTCGCATTATACTTACTAGCACTTAAAGGCGGTAATTTATTGGTGTGATTTAATTATCGCCTATAATAATTTGCATATTTTTATCGCCCATAGTAAAATGCAAAATGGTGTGTTGCAGAAATGTTCCAATACTAAAGAGGAATTAAATGAATTGGAAAAGATCTGGAATTATGTAAAGAATCTCAGAAGTATCGGCTTCTAGATCAAAAGAAAAAATTATTTGTTGACCACAGACACAAAACGGATATTTATTTCTTACAGGGGGGCAAAGATAGATGGAATGTTAGAGGATGTGCACTGCGACCTTAGGTCTATTGTGCCCTTACAGGGGGAAAAAATTTGTTATGGGGTTTTCAGAATGGCGTATTTTTATGGACAATTCAAGGGATACAATTACGTCCTCCTCCCCAACGATTTGACTGAAAGGCGACACACTCGTTGGGCTCTAATTCGAAACAAAACAGGAATTTACATTGAGATTAATATTAAAATAACTGTTCATTATCACGCAGAAAATTACTCCAGTAATACGCGACGGCATTTTTTGTTAATGTCATCAGATCTGCACCGTTCGTTCGATTTTTAAAACTAAGATGTCAAATTAAAGGGTTTGTCCTGTAAAGTTGCAATAAGGGTTTATTTTTCGAAAAGAGTTGACAATTGTCAAAAAATTAGATTCTCACAATTTAATAAGTTATTTAGTAAGCTAATTATTACAATATGGGTATCAATCGAAATTTTTTTTAAGAGGCTTTACATATTTCTTAAATACATACATTGTAAGAGGGTTGCCACCTTTTTAAAAATCCAATCCAATTTAAACTAAAGCAATTAAGTAATTGAGATTTGTATCTTAATTTGGCTGTCAGACGAAAGATATTCAAAAAGGTTCAGGTTTGAAAACACTTTGCGGGGGTTGCCACCATTTAATTAAATTATACAAAACATATATAAAATATTATAATGTGGGTGTCAAACGGAGAGNAGGGTTGCCACCTTTTTAAAAATCCAATCCAATTTAAACTAAAGCAATTAGGTACTTGAGATTTGTATCTTAATTTGGCTGTCAGACGAAAGATATTCAAAAAGGTTCAAGTTTGAAAACACTTTGCGGGGGGTTGCCACCATTTAATTAAATTATACAAAACATATATAAAATATTATAATGTGGGTGTCAAACGGAGACGCTTTTTGCAAACTATATTCAGGAGTGTTGCCACATGTTTAAAAAATCCAAATCAACTTGAATTACGGCAATTAGATAATTGAAATATTTGTATATTAGAAATGATTGTTCGACGAAAGAGGTTTAATAAGGAGTTAGTTTGAAAAAAATTTAAGAGGGCTGCCATCTGTTTGAAAGATCGAATTTAATTGAATTATGCACAAGTTAAATATATTAAATATTTAAATATGGATGTGAAACTAGAGAGCGGTATTTGAGGTGGGTTGCCACCGTCTTCAAAAGTTCAATTCAAATTATTTAATGAGTTAAATTAAAAAAATAGCTCCTCATAAAAATACGATCGCCCTTCGGAGGCGGCGTTAAACTGCTGGTCCCTCCTTTTTGTGGGACAAAATTAAGGCGCACGTCACAAATCGGCGGACTAGCTAAGCACTAAGATAAATGAATTATTACAAGATTGGTATTCATCGAAATGGTTTTGAAAGGGTTGCCATATATTGGAAAAATCAATTTCAACTTAATTCATCAATAATTTGAAATTTTTATCCTAATGTCAAACGAAAGATATTTAAGAAGATTTTGATTTAAAAATGTTTTGTGAGAATTTTAAGTTTGAAAATACTTTCGATTAGTGTTACGACCTGATACGCGAAGACATTTTGTGTGATCTGCACCTTTCGTTCGAATTTTAAAAGTGAGATATAAAATTAAGGAACTTGGCCTGTAGATGTAAAATAACGTTCATATTTTTTTGTTTTTAAGTTAGAACTGTTCTTATATGTAAAGGTTGATTTGAAATTAGAGAATGCGCTGGACAGATTTAGATGAAATTTGGCACATGGATTGCTAAAAGCTCCGCCACCTTTTTAAAATATCAATTTCAATTTTGGCACTTTAACGTCANATTTGAAATTAGAGAATGCGCTGGACAGATTTAGATGAAATTTGGCACATGGATTGCTAAAAACTCTGCCACCTTTTTAAAATGTTAATTTAAATTTTGGCGCTTTAACGTCCTGCGGACTCCCTAGTACCTAATTTAGTAATATGGTCAATAGAAGAGGAAGAAGTTTCACTTGAATTGCGCGTGTGATCCACACATAATCTTTTCTACTTATGTAATCCGTATAAGGCCCTAAGTAAAAAAATAAATAAAGCTCCATTGCGCCGAAACCGCTGTTGACCAGCGTTATTTATTTTGAAAATTCGGTATCAATGGACAATTTATTTCTGACACCCGTACCACCTACATACATATGTACATACACACATATATAGTTCAGTTATTAAATTTATTTACTTCACATCGTAAATCCTTAACGCTCGCTACTTCATTAAAAATGCATAATAATACCCCGCATGCGACATACAACAAAGACACTTAACCTCAATTTGCGATATTAAAAATTATGATATTCTGCATTTTTTATTTTATTTTTTTCTGGTGCTATTAAGCTCAAAAGCCAAGCAGCAACGTTAACGCCCACTCATTGGCTACGCCCACTGCCAGCCTTGCTGCGATTCATGTGTTTCTTCGCACTTCAAACTGTTTGCTTTGTGCGATGTACGCCCTAGCGCCCCTGCCAAAGTAAATCCCCAACTCTTTAAGCCAAATTTTNTACTTCATTAAAAATGCATAATAATACCCCGCATGCGACATACAACAAAGGCACTTAACCTCAATTTGCGATATTAAAAATTATGATATTCTGCATTTTTTGTTTTATTTTTTTCTGGTGCTATTAAGCTCAAAAGCCAAGCAGCAACGTTAACGCCCACTCATTGGCTACGCCCACTGCCAGCTTTGCTGCGATTCATGTGTTTCTTCGCACTTCAAACTGTTTGCTTTGTGCGATGTACGCCCCAGCGCCCCTGCCAAAGTAAATCGCCAACTCTTTAAGCAAAATTTCAAAAATCAGTGATTTGAGCGCAGTAGTTAGTTCCTTTTTAAGTTAATGCGAGTATATGTGTACGTATGCCTAGATTGCATTGTTGGCGCACAACCACTGCGATGTACATATGCATTTACATAAAGGTATGTGTGTATAGCTACATATCGTTGCCTTAATATAGAAAGGCCCTATCTGACATCGTCGCTGATTTACAAAAAGTCGTAACTAACTAAAAATCGAAAATTTACGTTTTAATTGATTATGATGCATTTGATCGAATTATGCGGCCTCACATCGTTTTATGCAATAAAAGGTTTTAGTTAGTTACGGCTTTGTGCATTTCAGCGACGATGTGAGATAGGGCCTTTCTATATTAAGGCAACGATATGCATATATACACAAATCGGCAGCATTGTTGTCCTTCACCGTTAGCGTGTCTGCCATGAGTGCATTTTTAATGAATCTCGCAAATTAATCGAATTTGATTGCATTTTAAGCGTCCACTAATGGTTTACCGCATCGCTGATGCCACGACGGCCACTGGCGCAGCCAAAGCCTCAGTCGCAGCCATTTTCGTTGTTCGTCTTTTGTGACTTTGGTGGAATCAATGTGGTCGCAAAATACCGCAGTGAACATGATTTGCAATGTTTGCTATCACGGAGTGGCGTAGTACTCATACATACATACATTTATATTGTTTTTTTTTCACTCCAACGTCCGTTTGCGTGTGTTACATTTGTTTTTATTTCCAATTCTATATCTTAGTTTACTCTGCATTCATTTCGACCTATTTTGACCTTTGTTTGCGAGGAAATAACGTTTACATCA
Organism: Rhagoletis zephyria; assembly: GCF_001687245.7. Lineage (NCBI taxonomy): Eukaryota > Metazoa > Arthropoda > Insecta > Diptera > Tephritidae > Rhagoletis > Rhagoletis zephyria. The sequence continues at coordinate 47,372 of NW_016161528.1, forward strand.
CATGCATACCAGGGTTGTTGCGAATATTCGCATTCGCATTCGCAATAATCAATGCGGAGCTTTTGCGAATGCGAATGTGTGCAAGTGTACCGATAAAACGTATATTTGGCAAACAAAATGACAATTGTAGCCAATATTTTTTGTCTGTGGTCGTGGGAGTATTTGTGTAACAAAACGGTCAAATGACATATGTATTTATCAACTTTGATAGCATTTGTCAGCATTGAAATCCAACGCAGAATCACTCTTGCCAACAAGTGCTACTTTGGACTGAGTAGGCAATTCACGAGTAAAGTCCTCTCTCGATGTACGAAAATCACGCTCTATAAGTCACTCATCATGCCCGTGCTGGTATATGGCGCAGAAGCATGGACAATGACAACATCCGATGAGGCGGCTCTTGGAGTGTTTGAGAGAACGATTTTGCGGAAGATTTACGGGCCTTTACGCGTTGGCGACGGCGAGTACCGCATACGATTGAACCACGATGTAGGGAGACAGAGGTGGCGCAATCAGAATTACCGGTACTTTGTTCTTGGCGAATTTGACAGAATCAGTTGCTGTGTGACGTCATTTTAGCAAACTGTTTGTATGTATGCAGAGATGTTTATATACATGTAAATATGGCGACCTCCATGGTTTGACGGTTAACACTCTTTCTCTCCTCCATCTCCAATTACTCTTTCCTATTCGTTGCTATCTTGACGTCATCACCCGCAGGAATGCGCAATCTTGTATTATATCATTCTTGGATGGAACGATGAGCTGTATGAGCTTTACAACGATATGGACATAGTGCAGCGAATTAAAATTCAGCGGCTCCGCTGGCTTGGCCATGTCGTTCGAATGGACACCGACGCTCCAGCTCTGAAAGTATTCAACTCGGAACTCGCTGGTGGTAGCAGAGGAAGAGGGAGGCCCCCACTGCGATGGAAAGATCAGGTGGAGAAGGACTTGGCTTCACTTGGCGTTTCCAATTGGCGTCAGTTGGCACAGAGGAGAAAGGACTGGCGTGCTTTGCTGAACTCGGCCAAAATCACTTAGGCGGTTACAGCGCCAAAAAAAGAAAGAAGAAAGATAAAAATGTTTTTAAACATATTATTTCTTAAGCTATATAACCGAGCTACCAATGGGCAGTCGTACGTCAAAGAGAACATAGTCATTTTAATAATATTTTTTTGTTTTCTGTTTTGCATTGGTTACTTTTTTTATTAAGCTTTTTTTCGGACCAACCTTAAAAAAAACTACTAGACATAAAAGAAGACAGTGTGCCCTATAATTTTAAACCAAATTTTCGTGATTTGTTTTTGATGTTATATAGTATGAATATTCGTTTCAATCATTTCAAATCGGGCTCTTTGAGGAATTTACATTTAGCAATAATTTTATTTACTTGCTGAGCAATATTTTTTTCATAGTGATATACATTGGATTTTTGGATAAAAACTTCTTTGGTCAAATTGTTCCCTGCGTCTCCCTTCTTTGCTGTTTACAAACAAGTCAAAGAGTAAGCTCCTTCAATAGAGATTTCCAGCAGAAATGGTCAACGTCTGGATATAAAGAGAATCGATGCTTAAATAATAAAAAAGCTATAGGTCCGATCTTTAATTAAGTAAGAATTACGTTACAATCTGAGACCGCCATCATTCGTGATTCCAATAAATCAAATACTTACGTACAAAAATCGGGGTGCTTTTTTAAAAAAATAATCGGATTCGGCTGGCAGCCACGACTTTGAAAACAGAATTTTGTTTAAAATTTTCATTCCTGGAAAATGATAAATTATTTTCCATATCCACCTATTTAGCTCGCTATAAGCACAAATTTTTCAAACCAGTCGCAGAAGAAAGTATTAAAAATGAATTACAAACACTGGAATCGAAAAACGCTGATGACGTTACAGGTTCTAAAACAGCCAAAGGGATGAGAATGAAGAATTTTTTTTAAAGCTTTAGAATAACCTGACACATCTGGTTTGGCTTGTAAACGCTGTTTAAACAACGATCTCGCCATTATGCTAGATCCTTCAAGTAAAGACGAAAAAGTCAGGAGGATGCATCCGACATTTTCAGCCCCGATGCAATTCTCATTACTTTTTATTAAATATAATGTTCCCATTTTTAAATTCAAGTACTAAATAAAATAAGCATTATTAAAAATTACTAACTTTTCCATTTTTTATTTACCTAAATGACTTAATTTTNATTTACCTAAATGACTTAATTTTCTTACCTGATTGTTTCTTAAAAATACTTAAAATCCGCATCCGCATTCGCATCCGCTGATGTCTAAAATTCCACATTCGCAACATCCCTAATACATACATACATACATGAGCTTCATTTTGTGCCCATACTTTTCTTGCAGCTTAGTCCAGCGTCGCCGCTCGGAATAAGCTTCATTACTGTTGGTGGTTAACTCCTGGTGGGCGTTTGATGTAATTTACCATGTAATATTTTATGACTTTTTCGCATGTGTGACCCAAAAGCTTTTTATTTTATTACCACAATACATCGTTGGTTGAGGGGGTGGCCGATATGCAGCGAATATAATGGCAGTTTAAATTTCAATGTGCAGAAAAATTGTGTAAGGTCCGTAATTGAAGTATGACCATAAATATGTATTTGTGTATGTAAGCCATGTACAAAATTATGAGCGGTCAAAAAGAACACGTACAGTATTTTCACATGCGTGTTCAAAAGGAATTTTTCTACATGATTAAATTGACGGCGAGTGGAAGATCGCCCTATCTCGGCTGCCGGGGTTCGAAAACGGCCCATCAGAAAAATTTTCAGCAACACCTTATTTCAGAATTTAATTGAAGAACATCCTATCTTAGAATTTCATTGAAAAACACCCTATTTCAGAATTCGGCTCAAAACGTCCTATCTCAACACATTTTCAATGTATTTTCAGCTGAGATAGGGCATTTTTGAACCGAATTCTGAAATAGGGCAGGTGACAGGTAACAAGTTCAATGGGAATAAGGTCAACTGATACTATTTCGCATACTGGTGCGAATTAAAGTCAATTGGCATTATTGCCCTTTCAAAAGCGAAATAAAATCCATTGACATTATTGTCCATTTGTCCATTTCAGCAATTGAAGAATATTGTCTTACCTATTAGGTTAATGGATATCTGAGGGTCGAAAATCGTGCCTTGGTAGGTTACCATTCACCGTGTTTCACGCAGCGAAACTCTTGAAGCAGTACTTAAAAATACTGTATGTAATCTTTCGATTGAGTTCGATGGCCAGAAAACTTCA